>NC_081412.1:466352156-466653656 GCF_030272615.1 Cryptomeria japonica | reverse complement strand
TGCTCATAGCCAATTTTTATGTGTATACATTTTGCCCCTCTTTGAAATGATGTCGAGCTAACATTGTTTCAAAGATTAAATCAACTCTTGATAATGTGCCTGATAAAGATTGAAAATCCTGATTGTGTGCCGCCTCAGGAGATTGATCGTGAAATTGTAAATTTTAGTTTGAATAATTAATCTCGTGATAATGTGATCAAACTTTAGTCAATTAAATTCATTTGTAAAAAAAACAAATTAAATTGCTCCATTTTTTAAATTAATTACTCTTCAAATAGTAAATATAAAATTAACCAAGGCTAATTTTAACTTCATTGTTATCCTTGTCAGCTTTTGGAGAGAATATTCTTGCTGAGGTGGCAAAATGGTGATTCCAGTGGAGTGTCATCGATTTGAGCGAGTTCGGCGATATCAGCAGCCAACCAAGTATGGTTATCCAGTATGTATCTTATCTTGAGCTTTTTTTTTCAAGTTTTCGTTCAAAATTTCATGTTTTAGGCACTTTTTTTTTGAATTTTTGAAATTTTTGATTTTTTCGATTTTAGATTGGCGCTTTTGCAGTTTGGTTTAGTGCATATGCAATTTTGTTTAGCGCAAATGAATTGTTTAGCGCATATGCTCTGTATGTTAGTGCATATGTTGAAGATGTTAGCGCAAACGCTTATGTTTTGTTTGTTAGCACTTATGTTCAATAGGATAGCACAAATGCATAAAGCAACACATATGCATGGTCGATTAGCGCATATGCTCTAAAAGATAGAACTTTTGTTTAAAGTAGTGCATATGCATGGTTGATTAGCGCATATGATAAAAAAAAATAGTGTTTTTGCATAAATGTAGTGCATATGCATGGCCGATTAGCGCATATGATAAAAAAGATAGCGCTTTGCGTAAATGTGAGATTGTTGATTGATACAAAAGCTAAAAATCACTTTGATGTTTAGATTTAACATGTTTGATACGCATGTATGATGAAATAGAGTCATGATTGAGTGATTGTATGATTAATAGATCAATAGATAACTTTGATTATTGGATTAAGTAGCTTTGATTAGCTTGATTGATAGATGTGATAATTGAGTAGCTCTGATTAGCTTGATTGATAGATTTGATGATTGAGTAGCTCTGATTAGCTTGATTGATAGATTGATGATTGAGTAGCTCTGATTAGCTTGATTGATAGATTGATGATTAAGTAGCTTTGATTAGCTTGATTGATAGATTGATGATTGAGTAGCTCTAAGAAACCGATTTAGTTTCTGATGCAAGAGCTTAGCATAGTTTTTGATTAAACTTAGTGACTGATAGTAAACCAGGATTGATAGGTTTAAAATGATCTGATAGCTTAGGTTGCTTCAATTTGATTTGATTGATGGATAGATAATGATTGCTTCAGTTTGATTTGATTGATTGATAGATAATGATTGCTTCATTTTGATTTGATTGATTAATTTCTCTTGAAAAATAGGAGAAACTTGATGTTCTCCAGTGTCGGGAGAAATTATCGGCCATACGTCATTTAGTTCCAGAGTTGTCTCAGGCTGAGATTAGACATATAGATGCTTGTGGTTTACGCCATTTATTATTTATGCCTGAGATTACACATAATAGAGGATTGTTGACTGCATTAGCCGAGAGATGGCACAATGAGCATAATACTTTCCACCTGTCGATGGGTGAGATTAGTGTGACTCTTGAGGATGTCTACATGATTCTACACATCCCGGTGACTGGCGAGCTAGTGCAGTATGCTTATCAGGATCGAGTTGGGACGGATGGGTAGATATTGTGATGTACTACGAGACTCTTCTTGTTATTCTGGCTGGTTTGATTGGAGGATTCATATGTCCTGATAGGCAATCGCGAGGTTTTTCTGTTGGATGGGGTGAGGTTCTCCTGAGCATGATGCAGCGACAGACGCGATATGCTTGGGGTGTTTTCATGTTGGCACATTTATATCATGATCTTCACCAGGTTGTGTATGATGAGAGTGCTAGTTTATCTATAGGATGCACTTTATTACAGATCTGGTGTTGGGAGCACATTGCTATTACATGACCTATCCATCATAGAGTTCATGGAGAGAGGCAGCCATATGTTTATTTTTATGCAGGTATCTTTACTCAGCATAAGCTAGGTAAGATGGAGTATTGGCGTTGGGTGCTTGATTCTTTAGATATCATTACTTGGAGACCATATGTTGATTGTGAGCTATGGATGGATGATGCACATACATTACCACTTATTATGCAGAGAAGATATCTTATTGGTCGGACACCTTTCATTGTTGAGCGATAGTTGATTGGTCAGATTTTGAGACAGTTTGGTGTCATTCAACCTATGCCTACTGGTGTGACGATATATGCGCGGTGATACAGAGATAGGCGAGATTGGGGACTGTCTTTGTCATTTGAGATTGCTTGTGCAGAGTTTATTACTACTCCAAGAGTGGCATATGATATGAGATTACACATTCTGGATCCTGGGGTTACTGCAGAGTATGCTAAGTATATATTAGCTCATCCATTTCCTCAGATTATGGATCCAGCAGATCCTCCTCCTAGCTCAGGAGATGATGATGAGGATTCTGATGATCCTGTTATCAGGAGACGGAGATGTAGATGAGAGCTTAGAGCTTCTCATGAGGCTGGGAGAGGTGGAGATGATGGTGGGGATGGAGGTGGTGGACCTGGATGGAGAGGACGTCGATTGAGAATCTACGAAGGACCATTTGGACCGACTGGCAGGATTGAGAGACCTCGTCCTATGGGTGGGAGAGATGTTGGACAGATTGGGAGGGATACTGGTAGGGTAGGGATGAGATCACCTAGAGGATTTACATTGATAGGAGGTAGGGTGACTAGATTGGATGGGGGTTGCGGGAGAGGCCTTGATTTTGGACAAATTCAACCAGATCCTAGAGTTATTGCAACTCATGGTGGTGATGATGAGGATCCTGAGGATCATGTTCCCCTGATTAGACGACGGGTTCAGAGAGTTACTCGGACTGAGATTCTAGCAATTGGATATGTTGGTGGTGAGGGGATTGGGGTTCATGCACCACAACAGGATCTACCAGAGCAGGTTGCACTAGTGCAGGATATGCCAGATGTAGTTATACCAGAGCATGATGTGCCAGGGCATGATACTATTGACAATCTGAGAGCATAAATTGATCAGCTTCAAGCATAGATACAGACTCTTATGACTGAGAGAGACACAACTGTTAGGAGACATCAGGATACTCAGGGTCTTATTGATCATATTCAACAGGTTGGATCAGGTACTCTCTCAGTGGACACTGTTAGAGCATTATTTCAAGCTGGGAAGGAGACTTCCTACTAGCGACGACGATATGAGGAGGTAGTTGCAGAGAGCCAGAGAGCAGGTAGTTATCAGATCACCGTGTTGATGGACACTAGCAGTGGTGGGGTCATGGGACCTCCTCAGAGGAGTGGTGAGCATGGGTGACAGGCATCTGGAGGATCTTCTCACCCACAACCACAAAGACTTGATTTGGAGCATTTGTATTGTTTATTTGATATCATTGTATACTTGGACTTTTATTGTTTTATGATGATCTATATGCAGACATGGATTCTATATGATGATGCTTTTTATTATGCATGTTACTCTATTTGATGATGTTCTATATGCTTATATGCTTTGATTTTATGGATGCAATGAGTAGATGAATAATGATATGATGATAATGATTTACATGATGCTAATGATAAATGTTTTTTATTTTTTATTTTACTTATCCTAGATGCAAATGAAAATGATTATTTAACTTTAATTATGCAATGCAAATGATCTATATGAAATGTTTTTTTGAATTTTTATGCATGCAACTAAATGATAAATGGAATAATGATGATATACTATATGATGTATAAAAATGCACTTTTTTTTAATGCAAACTAATGCAATGATTTATACGGATTTGCACATGAATGATTGATTTGTTTTTGATTTATATGTTATGCTTATAATGATTATGAATCTAAGTGAAAAAGATGCAACTAAAATGATCTTTATGAAATGATAATGTAGATAATAATGATGATACTTTACATGGTTAATGAAATGCAATTAATGCAATGATAAAATGCAACTAAAATGAAATGGATATTGATTAAAAATGAATGCACCTACAATGATTAAATGCAAAATTGTTTTTGTTTGTCCAAGTATACTCAATCTTTATTTATGACTGTTGATCTACTAATGAAATGATATGCTTATAATGCAGCTGACAAATGAATGCTTATAATGCAACTGAATAATGAGCTAATGAAAGGATCTAACTAAAATTTATACTGCCATTCTTCATATGCTATCGGGTAACAGTGCTTGATTTCATCATTGAGCTTAAAAATGTTGTAAGAAAATACAAGCAACTTGACATAATGATTCAAGATGACCTGAGTATTTCTTACATGGATTTTGATATAGCAAGTTAATACAAGCAAATTGATATAATGGATCAAGTTGACCTGAGTATTGCTTGTAGAACAGACAAGGATTCTCTTTTCATGCATGACTTGGAACGTCCTCCTTAGTCTTTTGCCAATCATATCCTGAGACAAGTTCATACCGTAGTAAGAGATAAACCACAGACAACAATCAAAGAAAATAATCATGCCCCATCATAGCTCCTCTAGTCATGGACATCCTTGAGTCACATAGAGTACATGATTAGCAATAAAATCAAGATATAAACACCAAATCTTGTATGTCATTCACATGTTCTAATGGTCATTAACTGATATAATCATTTTAATGAATGATTTTTGATAATCCTTTATAGCTTGTTGATTGATTCTTCGGTTTCTGAGTTTCATGATTCAGTTGTTTGATGAAATGCCTTGATTTTCGTTGCTTTGTTTGCTCATTATCTATTTCAAAACCCTAGGTGTTTTTGTTTTTTCTAAGTTTTTTGAATGTTTTGGATTTTTTAAAGATTCAAAAGATCACCTTAGCATAAGGAATTAGGATTTTGCCCCCAGTGGAAACAAAAATTATTATGGATATATAAAATGATCAAGATCCAAACCATGACAAAATAGAAATACAGATTGATAGATGCTGATAAAATCTAAGATGGTGACTACGACAAGTATGTCAAAGATTGATAGCTACTGGTAAGCTGCATTTTTCTTGCTAAATGGTTCAGAGAAATGGATAAGCTAGGATATATGGAAGCAATAGATGCGATAGGATGGAGCGGATAGGTGCGTAAAAGCGATCTCATAGATGGAGGAACTCACTTTTTAGATAGCATCTGTTTACCAGGTTTTCACCATCTAAATTTATTGCTTTTTTGTTGGATTTTATATGCTTTTTATTGATTTTTTTCAGGACTTTATATGCTTTTTATTGATTTTTTCAGGACTTTACATCTCAAGCATAGAATTTCTTGAGATGGATAGAATTGATAGGTTCATAAAACCAATCACCTTTTGGGGTAGATAATTTGTATGCTCCTAATCCATATGTTGCTACTATGACAAAAGGTCCTAGCCAATTTGGTTCAAATTTGCCCTTCTTTTCCCGATCTTGCTGATTTCTTGGATTTTCCCTTACAACTATGTCTCCAATCTGGAAAATGTGTGGCTTGACTTTGTGGTTATAGCTTCTTGCCATTCTTTGTTGATATACTTTTAAATGATCTGTTGCATTTTGGCGATGTTCCTGAATCAGTTCTAGTTCATGGAGTCGAGAGACTCTTTGTTCTTCTTTTGGTATAAGACCATGCAAGGATACTCGTAGAGAAGGCATCTCTACTTCTATAGGTAATATAGCTTCTGATCCATAGACCAAACAATATGGAGTTGCCCCTGTTGGAGTGCGGACACTAGTTTGATATCCCCAAAGAGAAGGATTTAGCTGAATGTGCCAGTCTTTTCTAGCTTCATTGACTGCTTTCTTCAAGATTTTTAAAATAGTTTTGTTTGATGCCTCAGCTTGGCCATTACCTTGTGGATAATATGGAGTAGAGAACCTATGTTGGATATGAAACTTTTCACATAGCTCTTTTACATCTTGATTTTTGAATGGTCTTCCATTATCAGTGATAATGGTCATAGGAACTCCATAGCGGCAGATTATATAATTTAGAATAAATGATGATATTTGTTTTCCTGTCACTGTTGTTAAAGGCACTACTTCTATCCACTTAGTAAAATATTCAGTAGCAACCAAAATAAACTTATGTCCATTAGAAGATGAGGGATTGATCTTTCCTACCAAATCCAGGCCCAACTGTGAAAATGGCCATGATCCTGTCGTAGGATATAACTCTTGTGCTGATGCATGAATTAGATTTCCATGAATTTGACATTGTTTACACTTTCTAGCATAGGTGAATGAATCTCTTTCCATAGTAGGCCAAAACTAACCCATATGAATAAGTTTCTTAGCCAATGTTAAACCACTTGAGTGTGTACTGCAAATACCCGCATGAATGTCATTAAGAACTCTCTCAAATTCATCTTTTTTAAGACATCTCAACAATGTACCATCTAGACCACACCTATATAGGATATCAGCAATAATGGTATAGCGAGAGGACTGACGGATAAAGTTTCTTCATTGATTACAAGATAATTCCAAAGGAAGGGTATGATCTTTCAAATATTGGTAGGTTTGATCGTATAAGGATTGACTGGTTCCTGATATATAGCAAATTTGATAGGTATGCTAAGATTGAATGGTAGGGGTTAAGATATCTTCCACAAGAAATTTGTAACATTGTTGATTCTCTTTATTTTGCAAGAGAGATGCTATTGTAGCCATTGCATCTGCTGCTTTATTCTCATTTCTGGGAATCTGGGTGAATGTGATTTCTTTAAAATGTCTTTTAAATTCCTCCACTAGCTGTTTGTATGGCATAAGCTTATCATCCTTTGTTTGATATTCATCATTTATTTGATAAATGACAAGTTGTGAATCACCATAGACATGTAGTTCTTTAACATTCCATTAAATGGCCATTTTGAGCTCTATAACCAATGCTTCATACTCTGCAGTATTATTGGTGCATGGAAATCGTAGTCTATACGATTTCAGAATTGTATGTCCTTGAGGTGTGATAAAAAAGATTCCTGCACCTAATCCATATTGAGTATAAGAAACATCAAAGTACAATTCCCAAAAGTTTGTACTTACTATCAAGATATCTGCATATGGAAATTTGATGTGCAAAGGCATGTTATTTTGTAAAGGTGCATCAGCCAATTGATCAACAATGACTTGTCCCTTGATGGCTTTCCGGTCAACATATTTTATGTCAAATTCACTCAGTATCATAACCCATTTAGCTAGTCTCCCCGTCACTGTTGACTTGCTCAACAAATATTTGATAGGATCTATCTTTGCTATTAGTTTTACAGAATGAATCAACATATAATGTCGTAGCTTCTGAGTTGCAAATACAACTGCTAGACATATCTTTTCAATTGATGAATAATTTAACTCATATCCAACAAGTGTTTTGCTGATATAATAAACTGCTCTTTCCTTTCCTTCATCATCATGCTGAGCTAGGAGAGTGCCTAATGATACACTTGCTGCTGAGACATAGAGTAACAATGGTTTCCCTTTGGTTGGTGATATCAGTACTAGAGGACTCATAATATATTCTTTTATTTGCAAGAAATCTTCTTCACATGTTAGATCCCATTTGAATGAAACATTTTTATGTAGAAGATGGGTAAATGGAAGACATCTATCGGCCAATTGGGACACAAATCTCCTGATTGATTGCAACCTTCATTGTAAAGATCATAATTGACTTATGTTCTTAGGTGATTCCATCTCCATGATAGCTTTAACTTTCCCAGGATCAACTTCAATGCCACGAGCTGATATAATGTACCTAAGGAGCTTTCCAGAGGTTACCCCAAATGCACATTTCTTTGGATTTAATCTCAATTGATATCTTTCCAGACTATCAAAAATCTTGCTTAGAATGTTCAAATGTTCTTTTCTTGTGTGAGATTTTGCGAGTATGTCATTGACATAATCTTCCATGAATGTATGCATCATGTCATGAAAAATTGTCGTCATAGCTCTTTGATATGTCGCTCCTGCATTCTTAAGCCCAAATGGCATAACATTCTAGCAGTACATTCTCCATGCATAGGTGAAAGTTGTCTTCTCTTGATCTTCAGGTGCGATTCTTATTTGATTATATCCTGAGAAGCCATCCATTAATGAAAACATCTCATGTCCTATTGATAAGTCCACTATGATATCGATGTTTGGTAGTGGGAAATCATCTTTTGGACATGCTTTATCAGATCTCTGAAATCTGTACAAACCCTTATGCTTTTATCTAGTTTTGATACTGGTACAATACTTGAAACCCATTCTAGATAAGCCACTGGTCTTATGAAACCCACTTCCAATAGTTTCTTGAGCTCAGGTTTTACAAGGAGAGCAATATGTGGGTGCATCTTTCTTAGCTTTTGTTTAACAGGTTTTGCTTTTAAATCCACATTAAGATGATGCATGATAAGATCTGGGTTAATCCCTGGAATATCTGCATAAGACCAAGAAAAATTTATTTGTCTTTGCTTAAAGAATTCCATGTATTCTTTCCTCTCTTTTTCTGATAATGAGGCAACAAAATGAAGTATTTTAGGATCCTTTGATGTATCAATGTTTACTGCTTCTATTGGTTCTATCAGGATAGCAGATCTTTCTTGAAAATATGTAGGAAAAATGTCAAACTTTCCATCTTCTGGTGCCTCAAGGAGGTTTTCACCATCAGATATGCCCTTTATTTTCTCTTTTGATTGATCTAATGTTGCCATGTAATGGTTTTCAACAATAGGTCTCTTTCCTTATTTTATTTCACTTTTGCGACTAAAAAGTCTGGCATTTTCCTGACTATGAGAAACATTACTTGATTCTGTAGTGGAAGATATCTTAGGTGGGATGGGTTCAATAGCGTTAAGGCACATAGCTAAGTCATGATCATTGGAAAAGACATTTAGTTCGAGGTTGTCTAAATTATCCCAATCAATTAGTTCAGGATGAAGAAGGGGTAAATCATAATCATTGTCATCATTAGGTGTTTCAATGTTCATGACATAATGATCATAATTTAGCATAGAATAGGTATTATCATAGATTAGATGTTTTTGAGGATTGTCTTTCTCAAGCATTTCCGAATTAGTCTTAACAAGATTAATATTAGCATTTTGTAGTTCATACTCAAGTGGTTCTTCAATTGACGCTTGTCCCTTGAATGAATGGATTATATCAACACACGTCTTTGGTACTGCAAATTTCTTCTTGATTGACTTCATTTGCATTTTGGAGTTGATAGACTTGTGTACATGATAAAGAGGATTCTTTTAATAGATTTTGTCTCCTTTCAAACTCAACTTCTTCTAGACTAATAGTTAATCGAACTTGACTATCTCTTATTTCTTCTATGGTTCTTGCATATCTGATCCTTGTTTGTGCTTCTTGTGGCATTGTGTTGTTGTTTTTGTCATTCTCTTTTCTTTTTGCATATGCCTCTTTTCTCTAAATTCCGAGTTTCTCTTGTCTTCTTTCTAATTTTATCTTTTGTTCTGTAATAGACAAGTCTTCTTTTGTGATAGCTGCTTGATCTTCATTGTGTTCTTTACTTGATGTAGTAGATAAGATATCTGGTCTCCATTCATACTCATTGGAATCTGTCTCTGAATCCTGAGCTAAGATTACTCCACTATACCATACTGGAATGTCGTATGGTGCAAAAAGTTCTCTGATTTCTGTCATTTCTATTTTTACTACTTCTGGAATATCTCGTTCAGATTTTTCCTTTGTTTGTATTTTTAGGACTTGTTGACAAGATTTTTCTTCCTCTTTCTTTTCATGTTCTTCTTGCTTCTTTTGCTTACTGGTTACTATTTCGGCTGCTTGATGTAGCTTTTCTTGCCAATTGTCTCCTTTAGAAACTGATTTCTTTCTCCATTTTTGTTGTTGAGTATTGTGTTGCTTTTGATTAGACTTTAGGTATCCCAAACCAGATTTATCTTCTGTGGATTGTGAGTGTGGACAAATAGGTTTTGAAATACCCTGATGTTGCTTACCAATTGGTCCTTTTCCTTCATATCCAATCTTTTGCATGATTTCATATCCTTTGCCATATTGTTTTATGGGAATATTGACTTCTGCTGCTGTTGCTATAGTTTTATCTTCATCTTTGTATAACCAACCAAGAATGTCTTTGTCTTCATTTTCCTCTTCAAGGGTTCCAGCACTAACAAAGGTTCCTTTAAACATATGTTTTGATTTGCTTGATGTCTGTGATTGAATATCTGCAGGTTTTCCATATGACTTAGGGGAGAGTGGAAAATTATTCAAAGAATACTTTCCCATTCCTTCATCATTTAACTTGAGCTTTTCTTCAAAAGTTTCCCATAACTTTGCTTGAACTTATTTAGTAGGATATACTAATTCTCTGTTATGTGGAACTCTTGTATCTTGTGTTGGCTTCAAATTATTGCAATATTGACTAGAATCTGCATTATAGTGATCTCTTGCCCTTCATGAGGAAATTTTACACATTGATGATATGTAGAAGGAACCGCTTGTATCTTGTGAATCTAGGGTCTTCCCAGAAGAATGTTGTAGGAGAGATTCATGTCTAAAACTTGACATAATGTATCCTTTTCCATGGGTCCTATCTTTATTGGTAGCACAACAGTTCCTTTAGAAGAACATTCTTCTTCATCGTAAGCCTTGATGGTTATTTTTTTTTCGGGTCCACTGCATTCTCTGAATATCCCAAAGCTTTTATCAAACTTAATGCACAAATATTCAAGCCAGCTCCTCCATCTATGAGTACACGTTTGACACGAGTTTTATTAATGGATACTTCAACATATAAAGGAGCATTGTGAGGATGTTGTAAGCATGCATCATCATTTTCAGAAAATGATAAGCAATGAGGGGCTATAAGATGTCCTACCATGTTTTGGAACTGATCTATATCCAAATCTTTTGAAACTGTTGTTTCCACTAAAGCTTTCTCAAAAATTTCCTTATGCATAGGTGAAATCTTGAGAAGTTCTAGAATTGATATTTGAGCGGGTATTCGTTGTAATTGCTCTACTAAATTGTATTGTTGTGATGTGGATGTTGAGTCTTTTGCTATACCTGGAAAGATAACCTTTTCTTTGCTTCTTGTGATAATGTTGATTGGTTCTGAAGATGATTTTTGTTAACAATGATCACTTTTACTACATCATCGTATGTATAAGTGTAATTTACTTTGGTTTTTCCTTTGTCATTTTCCAATTGGGATGATTCACCTTTATCATAGTTTAGAAGCGGAGTTCTAAAAGCCAAGTGTGATTCATTCATCTTATGGCTAGCCACCGTGATGGTTCCATTATCAATTAGATCTTGGATAATGTGTTTCAATCTTTGGCAATCATTTGTTAGGTGTCCTTTATTCCGATGATAATTGCAAAAAATGATTGTCATTCCACCAATTTGGCTTGACTGGTGGTTCATAAATTCTTGCTTCGGGTAAAACAATCAATTTGTTAGCAAGCAAAGTTTTTAGAGCTGATTCTAAAGATTCTCCAATATTTGTGAATTTTCTCTGAGGATTAGAGAAAAAGGACTTGGCTTTATTGTTTTCTAGATTTTTGTTTCTTGGGATTTGACTTGATAGATTGAAAATTGGTTGTTGTTGTTTTGCAATATTGTTATCATCATTTCCTTCATTGCTGACATTCCTATTCTTTGACTAGAACTTGGGTTTGTCATTGTTGTTGTTGTTGTTATATGAATTATTGTAAAGTTTTAGTTCTCATTTCTTTACCATTGCATTCTCTATTTTCAGACCATTTTCGATCATTTTGGCAAAAGAGGGAGGACATTGCATCCTTAGTCAATAACTCATTTCACTGATAAGATTATCAATGAATATGTCCATTTTTTCTTGATCAGGTACATCCTGGGGATACCTATTAAACATGTGTTTCCATCGTTGTAAAAAGATCATAAAGGATTCACCATTCTTTTGTTTAACATTGCAAAGATCTAGCATTGTTATTTCATTCCTTATATTGTAAGAATATTGTGAAATAAATCTATTTACAAGTTCTTCAAAGGATTTGATTCCGAATGGCAATCTTGAAAACCACTCCATTGATTGTCCATTTAAACTCCTAAGAAAAAGATGCATAAGGTAAGTTTCCTCGTGAGCAAATTCCATGCTCATAGTACAAAACTCCCTAATGTGATCTTGAGGATCAGATTTTCCATCATATTTGTCATATGTAGGGATCTCGCAATGTTGCGGAAATGGTATCATATTTAGCTTTTTATCAAAGGGATATGGGCATATGTCTTCTAATGAATACTTCTTGGAACTTGTCCCATTTTGCATGTCTTGTATCTGCTATTGTAGGGTTTGTATTTGTTGAGTAAGGTTTGATAATGGATTATCCATATTGTTTCTTTTATCATTACGTTCTTTTCTTTTGTCATCCCTTTCTTTCCTTATTTCTTCATTGCTTTCTTTATTCGCATCTTCGCTATTCGACTCATCTATGTTTTGGGTGTTACTTGCTTCTGCGTCTTGTTTTAAGCTTTCTATGTTAAAGTCTTGTGGTAGTTTAGCTCCAGATTTTGCCAACATCAAGAGATATTTCTCTTTTTGTTTTGCCAACAATTTTTCCATTAGCCTATCAAATTTGAAATCTTGTTCAAGGTCTCTGATGGTGCTATTGACTGCTTCTTCGTCAACAACGGTAAATCCAAAAGTGTGGAATACATGAGTATCTTCTTCCTCCATTTGTTGTTTTTTTCTAAGTTGTTCGTGTTGGGCTCTAGTCCAAACTGGCATGTAATTATTTCAAAGTTGTCAAAAGTTCCCAAGGACAAGGTCAATAGGTGATTATTGGTTTAGGAAGATATGATTTATTGATCTTACCACTATTGTTTGTTCATTGGGATAAAGCGTCTCTTTGTTGAAAAGCACGTCTTTGTAGAGTTTCACCATCAAATTCTATACTGCAGCCACGTAAGTAGTGACGAAAACGGTGTAGGAATGTCCTATGTTTCAGCAAGATCTTGCGATTGATATACAAGAATCCTATTCTCTTCTGAGTAGCTTTGTAACTGGGTTTTGTTTTCTTAAGGTGATACTTAAAAGTCATATAAGCATTTGACAGTTTACAAGTTTGATTCCAATGTTGGTGCAATTTTGGTTTTGATGTAACCTAAGTTCAAAATAGGAAAGATATATCCAAGATTAGGAACCTAGTATAGATTTGATTAAGCTTCGTGATAGAGGATTTGATTATCCTGATGAGAAACTTGACAAAGATGTTGATTTTTGCAATTTAAGATGTTTGAATCAATAGCTTGTTGGATGTTGATGTTTATAGAACCTTTTGGGAATAACTTGTAGGATTAGCAACCTAGTTGTTTGAGCTATCTTGAAAATACATGATGGTTTAGAGACAAACCTACTTCAAGAATTATTTTGATATTTTGATACTTTGATTTTGAGTTGGTGTTTCAAGCGTTGGAAGCTTTTTGTTTTATCCTTTTGATCACACTTTTTTTAGAAATTTGTTGATTTTTGATCTCTTGTAGATGATAATTTTCTTCAATTTTTGACCATTTGGAACATGTTACAGACATCGGAGACACAAATTTTAATAAATGAAAAGCACAAGCAAGTACAAATCCCTATGGCAGGCTAAGACAATAGTTGTTGAATCTCACATGGAGCTTCCCCTGAGGCTACACTATTCAAAGCGGATATTTAGATGCTTGACCCCACTGGCTCCACCCTTGGCACTCACTTCTTCGGAGCAGCCAAGCACCAGTTTCCATGAAATCTCCTCATGGCAAACTTTATATCTCTACTAGGAACCGTATGTGTGTGAGCCGCTTCAGAGGTCCGACCTCCTATGCCAACAACTAGAAGGTTTTTTTGGCAACTAGTACAAATAGTTTTTAGTAAAGGCTTCCGATCATGTGGCCATACATGTTGTTTGAACTTTCGTCACAAACACAATTTATTTATAGTGGATTGGAAGGACTCGGCATTAGCCCGTTTCCACTTTAGGTCATTCTCCTGTCACTGGCCCCCTCAAGGTAGCTCGGGAAGGCAGACCCTCTAAAGGATTAATTGCTTGAAAGTAAAGAAAGCGTAAAAGAGTGGGTTTGGCTTTTTGGTCACCCAATTAAGGAGAGAGCATATACCTACCACTTTTGAGACATGGAATACAAGTGTTCTTCTTAACTTTCCATAGAAATGTGATCTATCCTCTCCTTGGAGATGTTGCTCCAACAAGCATGGTGTTTATTTTAGCCCTTCATAGCAAATGATTTTATAATCTAGGAATTGGAAAGCCTGGTCAACAAAAAGAAAATTGTTGCAAGAAGTAACTTTCTTTGTAAGAATGGACAAGTTGATTGTTTTTTTTAACTTGCAAAATATAAGATTGATTGTGCTTTTTACCTTTGCAAGAAAATAAAAGATTGTTGTCCTTTTTAGAGCCCAAAATTTGAGGTGTCAATCCTAACTTTGCAAGAAAGTAAATGTTTTATTTGTTGTTATTTTTACCTTGCAAAAGTGATTATTTTTAGAGCCCCAAAAAACAAGTGAGGTACTTTTTAAAACACCAATTTGAAAAATGAAGTTCTTTTTACCCAAAAGGAAATATGAGTTCTTTTTAACCAACTTTGAAAAAAGCTAGAAAAGAAATCACTAAATCCTAACTTAACTCCTCCAAATCTGCAAGAAACTGTTAGAAACCTGCAATAAAAAGAAGTTAGTGAAAATCCAAAACCTTAGGTGGGCTTCCACAAGCCTAATTTCAAATCACAGTTACAAATTTTTCATTGCGCTAAATTATCTGTCAAATGCGCTAGTCCCTGTTACAAAACCGCTAACCTGCGTTAGAAAAGTGCTAACCTAAGATGTGAAAGCGCTGATTTTCAGACAAAAGCGCTAACCTACATGACATATGCGCTAACCTATGATGCAAAAACGCTGATTTTCGGACAAAAGCGCTAACCTATGATGCGAAAACGTTGATTTACAGACAAAAGCGCTAACCTACATGACATATGCGCTAACCTATGATGCAAATGTGCTAACCTATCGAACAAAAGTGCAGTTAAAATTCACACATGCGTGAATCTGTATTACAAATACATTAATTTTATTTTTATGAGATTTTTAAAGGTATATGTGAGGTCCAGCCCCACGGTGGGCACCAAAATGTGTGAGCTTGAATTTCATCCTCAGAATGTTACCTGTAATAAGTTAGTTTCACAAAATACAATGGAAATGCATACAGAAAATCCAAATTTAAACAATGAAACTGCATGAAATACATACTAAAATAAAACATTATTTTACCTTCATGGCTTATGTCTCATTGTGTCCTAACTCCACTGTTCCTAGTTGTAGATGGTGTGCTCTCAGACAATGCACTGTTGGCTTCCAAGATGGCATATGAAGAATGGACTAATAACTTGTAGTTAACTGATAGTATGATATGCAAAGCTACATGATTATGTTAAAATACTATATGATAAATGATAATTGCTAAAATGATATTTGCTATTTGCTAATTGCTTCAAAAACTCACTGATGCATATGATTGATTTGAAAACTATTTTGAAGACTAACCCTCTCTCAACTGAAGCTCTTGATTTTATAGACTTTGAGAGGATTTAGATGACGTGGCTCAGATCAACGGTCATGATCAGATCTACAAATTTGAATGGCTATGAGCAAAGGTGAAGGTTGAGAGAAAGGGGGAAGAAGAAGACAAGTGTCACTCATCTCACCTTGACTGGGTTGCTGATTGAGGGAATCTAGGGATGGTTGGAGGAAATTTAGGCATGAGAGAACAAGTGGACTCAAGTCTTTCCTAAGATGTAGGGGGTGTTGGAGAGAATATAGGAAATGGTTATGAAATATGTGTACATACACAATTTTCATTGAATTTGGAAGTTGAAGATAAATCATGAATTAATATTAAGAAATATTAATTTCCTTAGCCAAATGATGGGTGAGTTGGCAAAGGGAAGATGAAGTGGAGATGGAGGGTGAGTTGGAAAAGGGATTAATAATTATTTAATATTTGAAACTATGGGATAGGAAAATAACCATTAAATATTGGATATTTAATTTTTTGGAGGAGATAATTAAATATTAGATATTTAATTAAATTAGAGGAGTAAGATAGATGAATTAATTAATAAAATATTAATTAATAGAAAGAAAAAATGAATTAAATAAATTAATCTTTTCAAATTAACTATTTAATAGAAGAATAATTATTAAATAAATATAAAATATTTATTTAATTGCTCATAGCCAATTTTTATGTGTATACAATAACCATGCATTGAGTTTTCTAAATGGGCAAGAGAAGTTGAACCAAATGCACATCAAGTGGGTTGAACAACTCCAACCTTACACCTTCACTATCAAGCACAAGAAGGGTGTGACTAAAAAGGTTCCAGATGTTTTGAGCAGGAGAACCCTTACTGTTCAAGAAATTTAGTTGCAAAGTGTTGGTGTTGATTCTCTCAAGGCCATGTATAAGGAGGATCATGATTTCAAAGATGCCTATGATGTATGTACATCGTTTGCTGACTCTTTTCATGTTGAGTTTTCTAATTTTATGTTGTAGGATGGGTTTCTCTTCAAGGGGCATCCGTTATGTATTCCTCAATGTTTTATGAGGGAAAATATTATTAGAGAGAAACACAATGGCAGTCTTGGAGGTCATTTTGGTTTGGACAAAACTTTAGAGCAGGTATCAAGGTTTTATTTTTGGCCCAAGATGGAGGCAGAGGTAAGAATATTTGTGGAGCATTGTCCTATTTGTCAGAGGACAAAAGGTGTTTCAACCAATGCTGATTTGTATCAGCCTTTACCGATTCCTACTAGGCTTTGGGAAAGCCTTAGTATGGATTTTGTACTTGGGTTGCTCAAAACTCCTAGGGGGTTTGATAGTGTTTTTGTAATTGTTGATAGATTCAACAAGATGGCTCATTTTGTACCATGTAAATGCACCAATGATGTATCTCATATAGCAGGTCTATTTTTCAAAGAAGTTGTAAGGATCCATGGATTGCCACTCACTATTGTCACTGATAGAGACTCCAAGTTTGTTGGTAATTTTTGGAGAACTTTTTGGAAGAAATTAGGTACCAATTTGTCATTTTCATCGGCATACCATCCTTAGATTGATGGACAAATTGAAGTGGTTAATAAGTCCCTTGGCAATCTCCTTAGATGCCTTACCAAGCAGAATGGACAAAGTTGGGATTTAGTGATTGGACAAGCTGAATATGCATACAATGATTCAGTCAATAGGAGCACAGGGAGAAGTCCATTTGAGGTTGTGTATGGCCTACACCCTAGGGGAATACTTGAACTTAGAGATCTTGGAGGCATGGACAAGCAGAGTGTCCAAGGAGAAGATTTTGCTATCACCATGAAGGAGGTTCATGAACAAGGTAAAGCTTCACTTCAACAAAGTGCTGATAAATATAAACTCAAAGCAGATGTTAAGAGGAGAGATGTTTAGTTCAAAGTAGGAGATTTAGTGATGTCTTATATTAGTAAAGAAAGGTTACCTACAGGCCAACCTTCTAAACTACTCATGAAGAAGATAGGTCCCATCGGGTGGTTCATAAATTTGGCAACAATGCATATGAAGTTGAACTTCCAATAGACTTGCAAATATCTCCCATCTTCAATGTTTGTGATTTGACAGCCTTCAAAGGATCCTTGACAGATGCAACACTTGATTCATCTCTTGAGGAAGAGGATGTGTAATGGATGAAGGATCTACCGCCTAGCAAGCCATTGGAGTTGGAGTGCATTCTTGACTCCCAAGTGATCAAACAAAAAAGGAAAGGTGTGTACAAAGACTATCTGGTCAAATGGAAGGGACTTCCTGAATCTGAAGCTACTTGGATGAGTGAAAGTGATATCCTCAAGCATGGAACTACAATCAACCGATTGGCAACTCAAGGGACTTGAGTTTTCTTGTCCAAGGGAGTATGGTGCAGAAGCACTAGGACATGTGTCTACTTCATTTTTTTATGTGTCTACAACATTTTGATTCATGTTTATGATTAGGAATAGAAGGTGCAATGTGTGTGTTTGTAGGCCTATTGATTAGGCCTAGGCAATGTAATAAGCCCTAAGGCCCCAAAGTGTGTCAACTTGGTCAAAGGCCTTGTATGGGAATTATATAGGTATTTTTGTTTTTTAGGGGTCTAAAATGTGTAGTATGTTCATTATTGACCTTTTGTGTGTAGGCAAGATCAATTTGTAAAAAGTTATCAAAAGTTACAAAAGTTACAATTGTTGTCAAGCAACTTTTTTTGCAACATTTTCAAAATGTGGTTACTCCAATGGTTGGTTGGTTGCTTGTATGCGTTGAGGCAGTTGGAGGAGTTCCTTGGTGTGATATAAGCTTGGAGGAATGATGCCTTCTAGTTAGATAAGTTGGAGAAATGATTTTGAATGGAATTCTTGTCTTCAAACAAAACGGTTACTGAGATTTTTTGCATTTTCCTTGAGTTTCCTGTTCTTGCATGATTCCTTGTGAATGGTGGGCATGAGTTAAGAATCTAAAAAGTTGTAGCAGAGGTTTGCTGATCATTTGGAGTTATTCTGAGGCCTTGAAACATTCAGGCTTGAAAGAAAGAGAATTTTCAATCCCACTAGTCTGGTAAAACCCTCAAACCAAGGGTTTGAATGCTAATAGGGGCACAAATCAACATCTCTTCATGGGATCGATCTAAAACCTGGGAGTATGTTGATTTGGAATGTATATTAACTATTCCTAGTGGTTGTGAAGATAGGAGGTATCATTTGACTACCCTAAGATGAGGTCCTAGGCTTGACATCGGTCATGTGGCAAGCTTGAGCAGTAGCAAAAGGAGATAGAAAACCTAAACAAAAGATTGGTGGATGGTCAAACTAGGCATGTGAAGGACTCTTGAGTAGGTTCAGAGATTTTGCAAGTGTCATTCTTGCATCCCTTTATGACTGGTGAAGCTTTTGAGAGCCTAAACCCCAATACCGGCTAGAAGAGGCAAAATAGGGTCAGTAGGGTTTGACCATCCATACTCAAAACCTAGATGTAGAAGTTTGCAATATTGTAGAAGGACAAAAAGGGTATCCAAATATACAATTTATTCAAGGGTTTTTTCAGGTAGGTTGTGAGACAAATCTAGAAAACTAAGAAGGGAGGGCTAATTGCTTGTATCCCTACTTCCTAGGTCTAAAAGGGGAAATGTTACAAAAGGATAATACACACCTATTTGAGGGGTCAAGATCTATGAAAATTCCATATAAAACATTTGTAAACATTCACATAGGCCAAATTCCACCTTGTGAGTAAAGATATTGTTGCTTGGGGTGTGGGGTTGTTAGGTGTCTTTGGTTGAAGGGGTGGAACCTAAGGGGTAGGAGACTCCTTGTCAATTGTGAGTTGTCCTAAGTGGACAGGTCCTTGGGAAGGATCTAGGGAAGGCTATAATAACCTGGGGAAGGCTAAGGACATTGGTCCATTGGGTGACACCTAGTGGAGACCCTTACTGAGCAAAAACCAAAGAAAGTGACTGAACATCCTGATCACTCTACATCACCTATTTAAACAAATATTTTTGTTTATTTAAATTATCCTTTCTCTAAAAAAATATTTATTTAATTGATCCCACTTCCTCTATTAATAAAATATATCTTCATTATTTTAATTAATTCATTATCTTTTTCCCTCCATGACACTTGTCATTTATCTTTTCATTTATCCTAACTATCCTCTTATTATTTTATTATTTTCTCCACCTACCCTTTAATCCTAGTCGACCATTTATCCTTTCACCACTTAATCTTATCCCCCCATTTTCTAAGGTGTTCTCTATATAAGGGGACTCCTCCTTCCTTTCAAAATCATAACTAATTCAACTACCTAATTAGTTCGCTAATGACATATGCGATCAATCAAACATCTACACAACCACAATCCATTCTTTGTTGAGGTCTTGTCCATCTACAAAATATGAGATAAATCATATAAATAAATATCAATGGTGATAGGGGACAATGGTAATAGGAGGAAATGGTGATAGAAGACAATGGAGATCAAACCCTACCAAGCATGTGAATGGTATAATCTTTCTATTTTGTTGATTTGCATGTTTTAGATTCTTCATTGGTGTATGGTGGATCTTTTATTGTAAAGCTAGGGTTCTAAGTGGTTGGATCGTTTATGGTTTTATAATATCTTTTTATCATTCCCATTTTCACCGTATACAGATAGGTAATGGATGTGATAAATTGCAAGATGCTCAAAGACAAGATAAATAGATAGATATTACCACGAAGGCTTGAGAAAGCCAAGAGAGATGCAAAGACTATTGTAAAAAGCTAGAGATTGTTATGAGAGAGAGAAAGAGAAAGTGATGAGAATTGGGAGAGATCCATAAATTGCTAGAAGAACCAATAAAGAGTTAGAGATATTGCTAGAAGCCAAAATATGGATTCAAAAAGAGAGAAGAAGAGGGAAAAAAGAGGGTTGGTGAGTTGTTTTAGAAAAATCTAATTTGTTTCCACTGAAAAGTGTCCAAACATTACAAACCAACATATGAATGTTAATATGTCATAGGACATTTGCGTAGTACATGGACATTCATGCAACATACTGGTGTCTAGACAAATTATGCTTAAAAATGATAGGTGACGAGAGAGACGTGTGACTAATACAAAATTGTTGTTGAAAGGTAGCTACTAAAAAGATGTCCTAAGAATCTTGAGAGGGAAAAGACTAATACAAGGGCTGAAATGAGCCTACTTAGATGCTAGGGGAATGGACAATAAAATGACTACAAAAGTATAGGTGGAATTGTAAAGGGGTATGCAATTTTCATCTCTACACTCTCAAAATGAATATTGCGAAGAGTGTCACAAGTCAAGTGAATTTAATATATGTTGGTATTATGGATGACTTCGTCATACATGTTGTATTGGTTTTGTCATTGATGTCAACACTTATATTTCTGGAGGTCTACATTGTTGATTTGGCACCCTGGTTATATTGGTTTATTGATGAACCTATTATCACTGATTAAAAATGGGTTTTTCTTTTCCCATGATTGGCTATGGTTTGTTGAAATTTTGAGTAGGGCACTTTTTCAAACACTTCAGCTCTGTTTTGGGCCTTAAGGGTTTAAGGGTTTTTGATTTTAGATCCTCCAATGTTTGTTTAAAACCCTCTGGTTTCTATTCTTTCGTTACTTTATTCACTTAAGTAATGGGTCATGGGATCGTAGGAAGTGTCCCCCCTTGTTGTTTGCCTAGGCGGTCATGTTAATTAATCGCAAAATTTATGCTTATATGTTTTTCTCCTAAAGTTGTTGGGCCCAGTAACTAGTGTACATCTCGCTGATGGATCCATGGCTTTCGCTATTTCGCTAGGCAAAGTTGCGTGTAGTTTAAAACCAGCGAAGTTGCGAAAATGACATGGCAAACCACCTAGGCGGTCTAGCTGGTTGATGGAAGCAAATAAAATGGCGGCATGCGGCATAAGTCACAACAGTCAACAGGTCAGGATTAAAGGCTAAAAGGCGGGCCCCAGAGGTGAGTTAGGTCGCCAGTTAGGAGATGACCTGGCGAATACAGTTGTCAAGAATTAACTGGAGCCCAGTGCTTTCTCTCGACAAATGAAAAAGTGACGAGTCAGCTCCGAAGGTGACTGGATGCCAGGTGTTCAAAGTGAGTCAGCGGGCCCACCACTCCCGAAAGCCTATTCAGATGGTTAAATGCCGATCAAATTAAAAGATGATCTGACGGCCCGCGCTATTTCACAAGGGTAAGATGCTCGTTCTTTATACCCTGCGAAATAGCGAGAGTGAACGAGAGCCGTCCACGTGTCATGATAGATGACCTGGCGGATACAGCTGCCAAGAATTAACTGGAGCCCAGTGCTTTCTCTCGGCGTATGAAAAAGTGATGAGTCAGCTCTGAAGGTGACTAGATACCAGGTGTTCAAAGTGAGTCAGCAGGCCCACCACTCCCGAATGCCTATTCAGATGGTTAAATGCCGATCAAATTAAAAGATGATCTAATGGCCAGCGCTATTTCGCAAGGGTAAGATGCTCGTTCTTTATACCCTGTGAAATAGCGAGAGTGAACGAGAGTCGTCCACGTGTCGTGATAGATGGCAACATGTCTGGTGACATGTGGTCTAAGAAGAAAGTTGTGGGCCCGCCAAGGTGGAACCAGCGGTATAAAAGAAAGACACGTGACCAGTGTTAAGTTGAATGTGAAAGACATTTCAAGGCCAGTGGTTGGGCGCCACGTGGTATCATGTAGCCAATAGGGAAAGCGGGACCCAGCGCAGAGCCAAAGCTATTAGTTAGTATAACGCTCGATCAAGTTTCTTTTGATTGGACGGTCGGCGCTATTTCGCAGGACCAAGCTGCCCGATAGTTATGCTTCGCGAAGTTGTGAAAGAGCAAAATGAAAGACTTGCAGGAACGTTGTGACCCGTTGGAGTGAAAAACACAAATTCTCCTATGAATTCAATTTTGAAGGGACGGCTGAAGCATGTAGAATCAATGTTGTAGTTAAGACCCTGAGTACAATATTTGATTTCCTATCAATCGGGTGAAGATATCTTTTAAAGAATTTTGTAGAGGAGCGGATGCAGAGCTATTTTCTTCAAGTACAGAGAAAATCGGTTCAATTGCAGAGCAAATTCCTTCAAGTGAAGAACAGGTTTTCTCGTACTCCTGTGTAGAAATTCCTGTGTGGTGTGTTTTAGATAGGATAATTGATTCATCACAGAATTGTCTAAGAGTGGTATTCATTTCTTACGTTTTCTAAATGGCTCCTAAAAGAGAATTTTCTGGCAAAGTTAATTATTTAGAAAGGAGTGTCTATGATGATTTTCTGAAACAGTTGACGTTGTCAACTAATCAGGCATCGAAGGCAAAAGAATTAGTGCTTTGAGCTCCCCGTTTAAAAATAGGAGAAGGATTGTATGACAAGGGTAACTGGTTGAGAGACCCACAGGTTGGATTGTCTGGGTTGGGGTTATTTAAGATTGGATTCGGAATGAGAAATTCTCCGGCCCGCAAAATAGTATTTGGGAGTTAGATGTTGGGAAATTGGTAGTCCCAGGGGTATTTATGGACATAGATTTGTTGACCCAAATTGCGTTCAACTATGATCTAGTCACAAGAAGCATTCGGGATATAAATGGGAAAACCTTTATTGAGATTAATGCTGAAGAATTTAGGAAAGCTTTTGGGCTTAATGAGTTTACCAATTTTCTAGAACCCATAAATTTCACATCATTAGCTCAAATTTACAGTGCACAGAGGAGTCATCTCAGAAACGGGCCTATCAAGGAGTTTTTTGTGAAGATAGGTGGGTTAACAGTTGTAGGACCCAACACACAAGAGCCCTTTTCATTGAGTATGTTCACCCTAAGGGCTAAAGGAATGTATTGGGCACTTTACCAAGTTTTGGGAGAAGATGCTTAAGCAAATATGCCAAATCATTACCTGTTAATGATTGCTCAGATTTTGAATCCTTCTCTTGCAATTACATTTGATTATGCTTATTTCATTGCTGATGCTATCCATGGAGGGTTAATAGGAATAAAGAATGGAAAGGTGGATAGGCCTTTTGGATGGTACTCACTCCTGATGCATCTATTTGTTTTCAAAGGTGGTGATTACTTTGCCAGTGGACTGGACCTTGTCAAGGAGAAAGAAGGAGAAAAAATGCTGGTACAATTATGGAGTACTGTGTTGTCATGGGATAGAGAGGATGCCAGTTTCTTGAAGTTTGACAAATACTTTGCATCCAAGATCAGGACTCTCCTCTGCTTGGAGAACTCAAGAATCCCCAAGGTTCTTCTAGAATTCATAAGACCAAAAGAATTCGCAGAGAACATAAAAATTGTTCATAACTGGGGTGACATTTACTTGTATCCAGTCTCAACAGTTTTCAGAGTGTTTGGTTTTAGAGGCACCCCATTCTTGCTACCCTACCAAGTCCCTCTCAAAGTGGGAATTGCAGAGATCCTTAGACAAATTGGTGGTGTACAAGAGGTAGAGTTGACAGGCAGGGGTAAAGAGACTATTTTCCCTATAGCTACCATAGCCCACCAATTTGTAATAACAAAGGGAGGTTGGAATTGCTTTGAGGATTTTCTCAAGCCTTATCATTTTTCCACTGCAGTATCCAGGTGTGCTGATCCAGAAAACTTCTTCAATGGCATGTTTAGAAAGAAGGCAGCATGCAGAGGTAGGCCCCATCAATTTCAGTTTCCTGAAGACCTCATCAGAAATGAGTTTGATCTAGATGAGCAGGAGCTAAGGAAAGAGAAATGGGTGGCTTATAAGAAAGCCTTGGATTTTGTGCATCAGTTTGATGCCAGCTATGACCCATTGTCTAGCTTTTTCCCTTTGGAGGAAAAAATAAAGTTTTTAATTATTTGCTTTGAAGATGTGATGCAGACCCTGAAGGAGAAGAGGGAAGATGTAATAAAAAACAACCCTGAAAAGGCTAGAATGATCCTAAGTAGGTCAGCTTCCAACAAAGCAATCCCTCTTGGTGATTATACACTACATAAGAAATCCAGTTATAGTGTGCTGATGCCTACAACAGGGGAGCCCTCTACCTCTAAAGGAAAGAGGAAGATACAAGATGTCATTGACATCCAAGAAATCCCAAAGAAGCAAAGGGTAGGGAAAGAAGTACAATCAGATACACCTTTGTATTCCCCATCCCAATCCTCTATCCATATAGGAAATGAGCAAGCAGCAGCTGAGCAACTCCTACAGTTAGGTAGTCTAGGGGAAATTGCCTACACTTATGATGAGGTGGAAGAAGAAATGCCAGAAGAACCCATTGCTGCTAAAATGGATATTACCACCACTGAACTCAAAGGCCAGGAGTGGGATCCTGAGATAAAGCAGGCAACTAATGCCTTCTTGGCTGACAACAATTTTGTCACATCAGAAGCATTTATGCAGTTTATATGGAAATAGAACATAGATAAATATAATGCTAGATGTGAAAAGAGAAAGGTTGAGCAGCCTAATAAAGATCTAGCCCTGATAGAAGAGGAAATAAAGCAAGAGATGATGGAAGAGTTCAAAACCATCACCCCTGAGCAAGGGAGAGATATGGTAGCACAAGCTGGAGTGCTTATTCTACCCAGGTGGGATATAGCAGATGCCCTGGTACTAGACGCAGTGAGGAAGGAGACCAAACCTATGGAGGGGATTACTTTCAATAAGGATAATGCTGCACTCGTCATGTGGTCTCTCAAGAGAAATGAGAGTAAGAAAAGCAAAGACACCCCAAGGTCAAGTTATCTTGGTGGGATGATGGTGAAGAGAGTGCAGAGTACAGGGGTAGTGGAAGCTGCTAGCACTATGTTAGAGACTGCAAAATTTAGTGTTGCAGTAGCAGAAAAGGAAGCCAAAGAGAAAGAGGCCCTCCAAGTCAAGTTGGAAACATTTTTGAAGGCTTATAACAATGCTAAGGAGGAGATAAGAGGTAAAGATAGCATCATTGCTAAGCTACAGAGCCAGTTGACTGGACAATACCATCAAGGTGAGTCTTCAACACTGATGATCTCCTCTTCTCCTGCAAGACCTCCACCTACTAGCCCTATCATGGAGTTTCCACCATCTCCAGCACCCTCTAGCTCTCAAATGGTTGAAATTACTCTTCAAGAATTAGAAAAATTAAAATAGGCTCAGGCCTTATATGCAAAGAAGTATGAGGAGAGAGTAAGGGCTACAATTTCCAGTTTTGCAGATACAATGAATGCCTCATTGATCTACAACAATGTAGGTAAAATTGTGGACATATGGAATGAGCTCAGGGGAGACAAGGCCATTTTGACACCTATTTTTGACAAATGGAGGCCTAGGGAGCAATATTTAGAGTTTATGTGTGTATCCTGCGATGAAGAAAGGGCCAATCCCATCATTAAATCCACTTCTGACATCACTAAAGTTTTAGTACAATTAGCATCAGAGGTGGATAATGTTGATAGGAAGGTTAGTTTGTGCAAAAAGGAGTATACTGATCAAGTTTTTGAGTTGCTCCCAGGAGTTTTTGCTAGCCTGGATCAATTAAAGGACAAACAAATGTGGCTTAAGGAGATAGAAGCTAAATTGTCAGCAAGAGTTAAAGGAATTATTGATCTAGATGATGCATCTTTCTTTGTTTTGACAATACAAGAGATAGAGAAAATTAAGTCACATTATGGTTTTCTCAATTCAGAAGTTAATAAAATGAGAAATTCTTGGAAAAGGTTGACTAAGACCAAGGATAAAGTGATTAATTTCTCATGGCCAACAGAAGAGGTGTATGATGAGTGGACAACTAAAATTCCACCCATGATTCGGAACAGTTGGAGAGCGCCCCTGAAAAGGTAGAAGAGGTTGCAACCAAACAGCCTGTTGAAGAAACTGCAGAGGCCGAAAAGAGCTTGTAACTATTTTTGCGAAAAGCTTGTAACCTCTTTATTTTGAAAGAAATGATTGTAACAAACTCTCCTCGAGAAGTCCGAAGCTTTGTGCATCCATGTTGTTATAAATGGATACTAGGACTAGAGGAAAAGGCATTGCAAAAGAATTGTAAGAAAATGCTGCAGAAATTTATCTGAGCTTTTCTAAGTCTAATGGAGAATATTCAAAAACTTCT
This sequence comes from Cryptomeria japonica, assembly GCF_030272615.1. Taxonomy (NCBI): domain Eukaryota; kingdom Viridiplantae; phylum Streptophyta; class Pinopsida; order Cupressales; family Cupressaceae; genus Cryptomeria; species Cryptomeria japonica. The sequence goes on along the minus strand of NC_081412.1, from coordinate 466,626,904 downwards.
TGTAATATTTCTTGAAACTTAATATCAATATACAGACCATCGGTTTTGAATGAAGCTTTGTGTTGTCTTCAAGTGTGTTTACAATTTGTTTACTGTTTTCATTCTGAATAATCCACGGTTGTTCTGTTTGAATGGAATTGCAAAGCAATTTTAGTAGAAGTGTTCGTTAGCTTTTCTCTTTAGGAGGGAAATTAAAGATGCAGGGATCACTCATACCAGTAAACTCTTTGGAAGAGACTTTGAATTTTGATGATCAAAGCTTAATTTGGAATGCATAAGTTCTTGTAGGTGTCAGGCATATACAAGGATTAATAGAAACCAAGCCAACAATATGCTTAAAGATATTTTGTTTGAGGAGTATCATCTGAGTTTAGATGACGCTGTGACCTTGGATAAGGCACTGGTATTGATTGAAGTTGTTTATTGCATGTTTTGTTGATCGAAATGCTGAATTTAAGTATAATTTCCATTCTTTGTTTTCAGTTAATTTCAAGGTGAATAGATCCACTAGTTTTCTAGACTGGTTTGCTATGGGTTTATGTTTGAACGTGTGAATTCAATTCACAAAGGTATACCCACCTGGGCTCTGAGTAAGTCCGAAGTGTAGAAGGTTCAATCAAACCTTGTCATATGTTGTCTTGAGAATTTCCTTATCTTTGATGTCTCTTCTACACTGAGTTCAATCATATTATTTTAAGGATGTTAAAGAGAATCAGATTTTGAAGACAACAGAACCAACACATTGTGGTCCCGACATGGATATTGGCTTATGCACAGTTAACGGTATATGCTTCACCGGCAGCTCAGGAAGTTGATGATGACTTGTTATCATTTGGAGATCATTTGGTTATGTTGAAGACATGGATTGGATGTTTGCATTTGGCATTTTGCAGATTGGTCTGATCAGGTTCACATATTTGCCTTAACCGACAGATAGGTCCAGGTTATGAACCGACATAGGAAAACATGTTCTAGATCAGCAGAACATGATTTGGAAATGATTTATTGATTGGATAATGTGTAAATATATCGAGGCTGACATATTGTATTGCACCAAGACTTATTTTGTAATTGATTTAAATGTAATCTTTTGGGAGCTGACCTAATGATTAGGTCTTAGGTTTTGTATAATAATTGTAAGATCTTATTTGGAAGGAGTGTGTGTGTGTGTGTGTGTGTGTGTGTGTGTGTGTGTGTGTGTGTGTGTGTGTGCGTATATTGAAGATAATTGAAGAGAAAAAACAAGAAGATCCTTGTGCGAATCACGCAGATATCATTTGAAGGTTGAAGGAAGGTTGTTAAAGGTTATGAAGGTGTTTGGTCCTCATGCGCAGAACTTAAAATGGTACTGAATCCGGCATTGAAGATGCTAAATTGAAGCAATACATTGATTATTGGATATAACCATCCAGCTGTGTAGTCAGTGTGACTCCTAATTTTGTGATTGAGCAGTGAGCTCTAGGCGGTTGGCCTTTCTGCATGTGCAAACCCCATTATTGTATTCAATTACTATCTGTAGTAGTATCATTTGATTGTGGGTAAGGTTTCCCACCATGGTTTTTCCCCTTTCTGGGTTTCCACATCAAAATCTTTGTGTCATGTGTTGTGGATGTTGTTTCTCTTTCTGTTTCATGCATTAATTTGTACCATTAATACTATAATTGTTAATCTATTTTACCAGCACTGAGTTTTAAGTTGGAATAATTTATTTTGGGTTGCAATTTATTGACAACTAATTCACCCCCCCTCTCAGTTGTCCTTCCCGGTTCCTAACAAGATATCTATTAGGTTATTTGGGGATAAAATTCACTAGTATTCATGCTCAAAATCTTAAATGATTTGTTCTAAGAAACATAACCACCTTAAATGTACTAAAAAATTAAAATGAGAAAGTGTGTGGTTGAATTAAAAAAATTGAGGCTAAAAATACTCACTCCACCATTGACCCAACTTTATTGAGTTAACAAGAGTAGTTGTTGTAGGTGATGTCCAATTTAACTATAAATAAAAAATCCCCATTCTAACTTACAAAGGAAATTTAATGTCAAAAGGACTTAAAGATCATAACAGGTGCCTTGCAAGTATGGGGAAACACTTTTTGATTAAATTTGGTGTAGGCAGCATCTGTAACCCAAAGTTTTATTCTTAGTAATTTCTTCCCTTCTCTCTTCTATTTTCTCTATAAATATAACAAGATAACTTGAGTTAGGGCATATGAATATTTATTTGTAAGAGCTACTTATTTTTATAGCCTAACCTCCATTATATTTCCTTTTCTCTCAATCTTCTACTAATGATAAAATATACAACTTTTTTTTAAAATAGTTTTTAAGTGGATTCCCCTTAGATATTAGTCTATTTTGATTACTTCTATTTTCATGTTGAAGATGTGCAAACATGAGAAGGGATGGAATGGTTAGATAAAACAAGAAACAAATATAAACACATAAATTACCAGAACCAACTATACCTTCCCAAGCTTGAAGTTGACTCCTGACTTGGATTGAGCCTTGGATGAAGTGGAGGCGGCCTTGTGCTCCACTTGATTGGATTGGCTCCTTTGATGTGGATGTGGATTGATCTCCTTTTCTCAACAAGATTGGGTTATTGATTGGATATGGATTTGAGTTTTGGATTATGATGGATTTGGATAGATTTAGATTGGAAAATTGAAGGATTATGAGGGCATTATGATGTTATGATAGGAAGAAGATAGAAGAGAAATGGGCAGCATAAGATTAGAAGAATGATGTTATTGTTTGGTGAGGAAATGATCCTCCAATTTATAGATTGGAGGAGGCCAATGGAGGGCCAAGATTGATTTGATCATGAAGGGATAGGATTGGTTTGAGGTAGTGGGCATGGATCAATAATACCTTGAAGGAATAAAAAGGAATATAAAATTCCTTGGGGGGGGGGGAAGGAATTTGAAATTTAAAAATGAGGATGCATAGGGGGATTCAAAGAAATTTGAATTTCTTTCAGAGGCTCAATGTTGATGTGACATGAGGGGAATTTTAAAATTGGAGAATAATGATAAGTGGGATTATGAGATACTCTAGAGGAATTAATTAGGCTAAGTAGGGATTAGGAAAAGTGATTTGTACGAATCACATGACTAGGTTAATCAATTAAAATTAATTAAATGAGTGGGTTTAGAGGAAATAATTATTGGAGGGACTTTAGAAGAATAGGGAACTAATTAATTTATTTGATAAATTAATTATTGGACAATAGTGACAGGATTAATTAAATTAGATTTAATTAACACTGAAAGGAATAAGGATAACACAATTAAATCAATTAATTATGTTGACAGGCTTAAATTGATTAAATATTAATTTACTTAATTTTAGGTGTCTACATTTTGCCCCTCTTTGATATAGCATCATGAAGTGGTGTTATATCAAAGAAAAATAAACATAGTGGAAGAAAAGGATAAGGACTAGTAACATGATGCCCAAGTCATAAGACGAGGAAGAATGATGAGGAGGAAGGATGACAAGTAGTTGTATGCCCCCTCGAGAGGACATGTGGGTTCGAAGAACACGGATGTGCTCTCGAAACGGATGAGAAGATGAGGTGATAAAAGAATGAGAGTGATGAAGAGGGAAACCGGAATGGATGGAGTCTTATGAATGAAATGATAAATGGATGTGATTTCTTGTTGAGAAAATATAGAGAGAAAACCTAGGTTTGATATTGCCATGGATAGTCTACACCACTGATTATAAGAACCAGGATGATATGAATATCCGAGGCATTGATTGACACTCAGACAAACATGAATCTCTTGCACATAACCATGCAAGTGCTGATAAACACTAATGCAGGGTTGCCGATTTGTACAAGGAAAACCTTCAAACACAACATACCATGAAAACTATGCCCCATTATACACCAACCAAGACATACCAAGATATAGGATGATACAGGCAATCCTGAACAAGTATAGTCCTGGGACACAAGATGAAAATCAAAGCAAAAATGCCCAATCATGCAAATAGCATGCACATGACCAACTGACATCTCTTGCCAAGAGTAGGACATGGAGAGTAGGGAAGGATGCATCCCGATGGGCAGGTGATGGATTTGGATACAAGTTGATGATTGGCAAAAGACAAGTTGGATGTGCAAGGTCTGCAGATGAGAGGATTGTTGCTTGGATTTGATTAGCACAATATGGATGGGTTTCTAGATTAGGCACAAGTCAGTGTAAGCTCATGTAGATGGGAAAAGCTCAATTTGATGGAGTTGGATATGATGGAAGAAGGATAAATGATTAGATAGGATGAAAAGTGGGATGGATGATTGAGTAGCATTGGATTGGGGATGGGATTAATGATTGACTTGGAAGAGATGGAGAATATGATTGGATGAGATAGGTTTGGATTAAAAATATAATTGGATAGGATGGGGTGGATTAGTGGATATAGGATAGATGGACTGGAGCCAATGACAAGGGAGAACCAAGAATTGGTAAAAGGATGGATGGAGATATTGTTTGGATAGGAGATAGATTGAGTGAGTGGATAGATATGGAGGAATAAAGGATAGATGGTAGGATGATGGAGACCCAAGGACTATGTTGCAAAGGAGTGCAATGCCCCACACTAGACGTAGTGGAATTAAGGATGGGAAAGATGGTGGATAATAATGTATGAGGTGGAAAGATAATGTGTAATGGATATGGATGGTAGAGGATTTTAGGCTTGTACTTTTCCAAAGCATGCATGCATATACATTATTTTGCCTCTAACATGATGAAGACCAAGGATAAAAATGAAGGATTGCATTTGGATAGGATGAGGGATATGAGATGGAGGATATGGATAGGATAGTAAAGATCAAAGATAGGAAAGAAGAATGGACTTAGATAGCATGCAGATGGATGGGAGGATTTCATGGATGAAGCTTTCCCCCAAGTGTAGAGTGCAAGAGGATGAAGGGATTACACATGACAATTGTTTGCCAATTTTTCATCATGGTACTTACCCAAGGCACCATAAGAAGTGGTTTTCACCATTGGATGAAATTATTTTTCTTTACTTTTTCTGATTTTGATTTTTTTCTTTTTTTTTCTTCTCGATTTTTTGATTTTTTTGAATTTTTAGAATAGTTTGGATGGATAAGGATGATGATGAGTGGATATGGAAGATAGTGGATGTGTGAAGGAGGAAGGGAGGACTCAAGCATCTAGTTCCATGGATGGTATCCCTTAGTATTTCTTTGAACTGGAGGTATGCTCATAGATGTTGGTAAAAATAATTGGGGAGATGAAATGGATAGGGGATGGAAGATAAGGATTTGCAAAGGATTAGACTAATGGAATGGGATTGTGAAAAATGGATGGTGGATAATGGATGGGGTTCTGAAAAATTTGTGGAAGATCAACATTGGCACCCATCTTGAAGGGTGGTGGAGTAGTGGAGGAGAGAGTTTTGAATTAGATGGAGAATAAAGTGCGGATTTCGAGACATGAAGACCCAAAATAGAAGAAGGGGATGATGGAGTTGGGATGGTGGATTTTGGGACATAAGGACCCAAAATGAATTTTGAAGATGGAGGAGTGTTAGATGGAGGATTGGAGGAATTATGAATGGATGGAGCTTTTGGATTAGCAAGTTTGGATGCCAATTTTGGTTTTACTTTGAGATGCATTGCTTCTTTGAGTAGTTTGGGAATCCACATAGTTTTTGATTTTTTCTTTCGGGGCCTTTATGGCCTTTTTGATTTTTCCTTCTTTCGGATCATATTTTTCTTTTGAGCATGTAGTTTTGAGGGGACATGTTGATCCTTTGATTTTTTTGCATTTTGAGCTTTATGCTTTTTAGATTGGGCATCCAAATTTCTTCCAATAGCAATGGGATGGGCGCATGAAGATGAATGACTTAAAGATTTTCTGGATGGTGGGATGATGGAAGAAGAGTGTTGGGAGGCATTCAATGATGTGTGCCTTTGTTGATCTTACTTGAGGATTATTTGAGGTGATGGAGTGGTGGATGGAGGGATGTAAGGACCCAAAATGGATAGAAGGAATGAAGGATTTAACTTTGGAATATAGGGTGACAAAATGGATGTGGAAGATGAGGGATGGTGGGATTTTGATTTATATGAAGGGCCTTTGGATTTAGGAGGAATAGGAGATGTACCAACATCTTGAGAATTATCTTGAGGACCCTTATTATTTTAGAAACAAGATGCGAGTCCATTTTGAGGGGGATGGGTTGTGGAAGGAGGATTGGGATCCTTAGATGGATTGGGATCATGACATGAAGATGAAGGGATACTTTGATCTTGACTAGGGAGGGTATCATGAGATGGAGTGGGAGGGGTGATTGGATCATAAGATGTAAGAGGATCATGTGATGATAGGACATGATTGGATGTAGGGATCATATGATCATGAGAGGAGGTGGAGGGGATGAGATCATTAGATGGAGTGGAGGGAGATGTATGATGAGATTGAGAGGATTCTATGCTAGCATGCTTTGGAACAAGCTTTTGGCATTTTTGGAGTTGTGGGGATTGTGTGATGGAGGAGGATATAGAGGCTTCGATGTAAGCAGATGGAGGGATGGTGTTATCATGAAGTATGGGGGATTGGGATTTGTTTTGAGGTGGGGATTTTGTCTCCTTTGATAGCATGTCTTGGATAATATTATGGATGATGGACTTGGAGGATGTGGATAATACGGATTTTGGAGGATTAGGAATAGGTGGAGGATTGGGATTAGATGACGGATTGGGATTAGATGGAGGATTGGGACAATGGATTGGGGGATTAGGATTAATGCTTGGAGGACTATGGAGTAAAGGATTTTGATGGGGAGTAGAGGTAATGAATGTGTTGTAAAAGGATGGGGATTGTGATATGGATGGGAGGGGAGATGAAGGTATATATGCATATGAGAGATAATATGGAGATACAGATGGGGAATAAGATGGATTTCCCTTGTCAAAGGTAGATGAAGGGTAAGAAATATGATATAGATTGGGATTGGATATAGTGTGTTGAGATGAAATGGATGGGGATATGATAGACAGATGGGAGGTTATGGGATTGACTTGGTAGGAAGGTTGAGGTGTTTTGTGAACTTCCATGAGCATCTGCTCATACCAAGCTTTGAAATTCTGGGCAGCCATGTTGAGAATGAGGGACTAGATTGGAATGATGATGAAGACGAGGATTAGGACAACAAATTCGGATTGGATTGAGGATTGATTTGATTTGATTTGATTTGATTGGATTGGATTGAATTAGATTGGATTGGATTGGATTGGATTGGATTGGATTGGATTGAGGATTGATGACGATTGCACCCTTCTTTAGATTAGTATTTTGGGTGGAGGATTGATGATAAAGACCACAAACCTAGGTGTCGACCAAGGTAGGGTAAAATTTAGACCTTATGAAGATTGATCAAATCTCCTTGTACTAGGGACAAACTTATGACCCTAAGTAAAGAGGAGATAAAAGGATAGTGGTCTGGATCAACCACAAAAGGATTGAGAAAATATGCTTGGGGAAGATGATTTCCTAAGCACACAAACCAAGATGATTGATTTGATTTAAAATAAAGGTCTAAATGAAACTCTCACAAGGTATTGACCTTGTATTAGGGTTGATGATTGATTGGGGGATGATTGGATTAAAGGATTGGATGATTGGTTGATGAGGGATTGGATTACCGGATTAGAAAGATGGATTGATTGATTGATTGGGATTTTGGAGATTTGATTGGATTAGAAGGAGAATGATTATGGAAGAATGGAAGAAGAAAGGGAAAGGCTACCCAAAGTTGGATGAATGATTTGGACAAAAAAGTTGGTTGGGGAAGGATGATTGTTTGGATGGATGAAAGTGGATTGAGGATTGGAGAATTGTTTGGATAGATAGAAATGGATTAGGGATTTGATGATGACAAGATGGAATTTGGAAAGAGGGAGGATTTATTGGTTCGAGGAATAATGAACTTGGCAAGAGATATCAAGCAATGAATACATGTTGGCCATACAACGCACTATCCTAGGAAGTTGGTTGAGGAGGAAAAACTTTGCTTACTGACTCAAGTAAACACCCAATAGTTAATCAGAATACAGTCACCGAGGCTCATGTAATGGATTCTCAATGCCATATTAGCCGACTCCAAACTCTAATGGGGGCACGAAATGGCAAGTCTCTTGGGGGAGTTACTAGCTCCCTTGCACAAAGATTATCCACCTTTCAGAGGTGAACCAGGTAGTTTCTATTCCTAGGGTTCTTAGTAAGGATTTTTGTTTGAATACTACCCTTTGTAGTCGCACAAGCGCAATAGAGGCCTATGGCCCTAAAAAGTACCAAGAAAGATGTAGTCACGCAAGTGTGATTGAGAACTAAAGGCCCTACAAAATGCCCAATATGAGAGTGAACTCTCAAATAGCTCCATCCTCCGAGATTTTCATCTCAAAAGGCTTATTTATTAAAGTGAGTTGGAATGCTTGGGTTTTATCTGTACTCACTTGGGTCGTCCCCCTCTCACCAAATCGGGAGGGCAGGCCCGCTAAGGGTATACACACAACAAATTATAAAAGTTTCAAGGGTCTGGATTTCTGATTGTCTATATAGACAAGAGCATACTCTCCTACCTCTACATTTTTCTCAAACACATCAAGAAAATTGTTCTTTTACCCCTAATTAGATCTAAGTGCCTAAGCAAATGATTAAAAAGCCACAATGTTTGCTTGTGTCTCCTTAGGCAACCTGGAAGAATGATGGATTTAGTAGTTTAAGCACTAGATTCTTTGACAAGCGTTGGTTTGATTGATACATTCCTTGACAAGCGAAATATGCAAACACTTGTTACGTTGTCAAAAAGATCAAAAAAATAGAGAACAAGGAGAGGTCAACATTAGCATTAGCAAACTGATATCAGCAAACCCCTGAAACTCCCCTTTGTTTTTTATACGAGTGAGCAGAAACAACAACTCGTACGAGCTTTCTCACATACCCATACGAGTTTTCTCACCTAACCATACGAGCCAGTACAAAAACTCGTACGAGATTCTGCAAACAAAAGAGAAAGATAGACAAAAATAAGGAAGAACAATGTCAAAATAAAAGATTAGGTAGGAACAGAAAATCGTACGAGTATGAACACTTGCTCATACGAGAATTCCTAGTAGCCCATACGAGATAAGAAACATAATCGTTATGTAAGTAGCATAGATTCGTACGAGCTTTCATGCTGGAGACGTAGCCTGCAACTTTTCAAGACACAACGTCAAATGAGGGACGTGGGTCCCACTGGGCATGCCAGAATGAAGACGTGCAAACGTGAGAAGGGATGGAATGGTTAGATAAAACAAGAAACAAGCACAAGCACATAAATTACCAAAACCAAGTATACCTTCCCGAGCTTGACTCCTTCCTTAGATTGAGCCTTGGATGAAGTGGAGGTGTCCTTGTGCTCCACTTGATTGGATTGGCTCCTTTGATGTGGATATAGATTGATCTCCTTTTCTCAACAAGATTGGGTTATTGATTGGATATGGATTTGAGTTTGGGATTATGATGGATTTGGATAGATTTAGATTGGAAAATTGAAGGATTATGAGGGCATTATGATGGTATGATAGGAAGAAGATAGAAGAGAAATGGGTGGCATAAGATTAGAATAATGATGTTGTTGTTTGGTGAGAAAATGATTCTCCAATTTATAGATTGGAGGATGCCAATGGAGGGCCAAGATTGATTTGATCATGAAGGGCTAGGATTGGTTTGAGGTAGTGGGCATGGATCAAGGATACCTTGAAGGAATAAAAAGGAATATAAAATTCCTCGGGGAAAGGGGGGGGAAAGTAATTTGAAATTTCAAAATGAGGATGCATAGGGGGATTCAAAGAAATTTGAATTTCTTTGAGAGGCCCAATGTTGATGTGACATGAGTGGGGAATTTAAAATTGGAGAATAATGATAAGTGGGATTATGAGAGATTCTAGAGGACTTAACTAGGATGAGTAGGGATTAGAAAAAGTGATTTGTAGGAGGCACATGACCAGGTCAATTAATTAAAATTAATTAACTGAGTGGGTTTAGAGGAAATAATTATTGGAGGGACTTTAGAAGAATAGGGAAGTAATTAATTTATTTGATAAATTAATTATTGGACAATAGTGACGTGATTAATTAAATTAGATTTAACTAACGCTGAGAGGAATAAGGATAACATAATTAAATCAATTAATTATGTTGACAGGCTTAAATTGATTAAATATTGATTTAATTAATTTTAGGTATCTACACATGTTTTCTCTAGTTGTCTTCTCCACTTTTATTTTTTGTTTCATTTAGATACCTTTAGGTTGGTTCTGTAAAATGCGCTAGCGCATTTTAATGTGGTTACTAAACTAAAATAAATGTCTAAACCAAACATACTCTTCTCTTTCATCTTATACGTATCTCTCATTCCTATTAATAATAAAATAATATCTTTTAACCCCTATACTATGGAAAACCTTCTCTTGTTGCATCACTACCTATAATTTATGGGTTACAGTTATGCACGTGATTCTCTTTTCCCATTTCCTCCACAAATGTTATTTGATAGATAATTGAATATCTTTCAATGGTTTACCCTTTTAACCCCATAGGTTATTCTATGGATCAAATCCCATAGTCATAGGATTTAAAATTGTTTCCTCTCTATGTGGTGTTGGCACCTAGTATATCCTTCCATTGTGATTGGTGACTACATTATTTAAGAAACACATTTTTTCCATGCCTATTGGGACCCATTTAATGCCTCAGTTTTTATTTATCCATCAAATCAATATTTGAGTCTCACATTCTATGTTTTTAGTGGGAAAGTATAAAAAAATATTGTTTGAAGCATGCATAACCCATCCAAGTAAAGGGATAATAAGTCACACTTTTTAGAATTATTACATTTGTAGGAGGGAATTTATTTTGAAGAGAATAAATGAACTCTAAGAGACCAATTAATTTTAAATAAAAATTGAATAATAACATAATGGATAGGATAAACTAGAGACAAGACATCTTTATTTTTAAGAGTGTTATACCTTTAGCTTGTTAGTCACATCCCTCAAATGCAAAATTATTATTTGGTTTTTAGGTAGAGACTACTATATTGATCTCTAATAGAAAATAGTTTGAAAATATATTTTATAAGTGGTTTAAGGAAAGTACGAACTACAAATTTTTCATAGAAAACTTCACCATCATATAGAGATATTTTATATAATTCATAGATGGATTTATTCTTGGTTTCTATGAAAACTAGAAGATATGAATTGGTGCACATTATCCTGAAGGTTTTGATTTTATCTATCTCAATTTCTCTATATTTTGAGTTATTCAGTGATTAAAATGCTTGGTGGGGAAACCATTTCTAATACTTTTGAGAAAGTGATTTATAATAAACAGGACCAAATCCTAATAGAGAAGATACCGCTAGTTTTTCTACGCCCTTTTTTCCCTCCCCTTTATACCACCTAGAGATTTAAAACTTCCCAACATGCCAGTGATACTTTTTTACATAATATACAACTCTCCACCTTTTTATTCACCTAAAAAAAATTGGCTAAGATTAGAGGAATGAAGAGAGGCCATATTTTTGTATATAACCTACCAGTTCTAATTACTTGAAGTTTACATTTAGTCCAAATAAGGTTACCTTCACTTGTATTTTTGGCTACCAATCTCCTTCAACTACTTGAAAAATCTAGAGGATCCCAACCCCACTTCTCAAGTAGCATCTCTGTCAAAAAAACATTAAATGTAGTAGTACATTCATTAATCTAAAGATGGATACCACTCTGATGCGTATCCCTTAATCTAAAGATGGACAATTTTTTAGATGTTGTTGAGCACCTAACCAAGTATTCAAGGAATCTACATATTCCCTCGAAAGAGATCTTATGAATGTAAATTATTGAAATATTAAAGATGAATCATGTAATGAGCCTTTTTGATGATGTCATGTGTTTCCCCAAAGAAGAAGGCACTACCAGGGTAAGACAAAATGTATTTTTTATTGTATCATCTCCCAAGTACCCCATTGGGAGGGAAGAGGTAGTTGAATTGCCAATTTTCCCCTGAGCTTTTAAGATAATAATGGAAATAAATATGTATTTCAAGAGAAGATTCGACGCTAATAAGGAGAATGTTAACCATGCTCACCTAGAGTTGAAACACCTTGTCATCTATGGGGGTTGCCCATAATATTAACTTGGAAGAACAATTACCCACAAGAGAATTATACAATCCTCTCAAAAAATTACCATTATCAATATTTCAATGTTACATCAATAATAATGTCAACTATAAAATTCCAAACAGACACTGATTCCACTCTATAAATTCCAAACAGACACTGATTCCACTCTATAAATTCCGACTTACCCATTTTTGTTAGTTTTGTAGAAGCATTTTATAATTAGAAATTCCAGTCTATAAATAGACGGTGATTCCACTCTAATTCCACCTCGTCCAAGTATCTCGATTAAATCAATAATGTCCAAAATGGACGGTGATTCCACTGCAATTCCACTCTATAAATTCCGACTTGCCCACAACATTTTTCTTCACAACATAAAAGAAAATGGCAATGAAATTGTTAATAATAGCATTGGGTTTTTTGGCATTGGCAGTGGGCATTCAATGTGGAATGCACAGGAGAATCCGTGTACAGTGCCTGGAGTTATTCTGTGCAGGGACGATAACATTTGTCTCGAACAGATTCTGGGCTTATGCTACAGTATCGGACTGTGTGGTCCAGGGTTGGGAGATTGCAATTAGTCTTCTTATTCAATCCCTTTGTTTGCTGCAATGGGACGTTGCTGTTGGCAGAGAAAATCTTCAACTTTCTCAAATAAATAATTTATTATGATTTCGATATTATTATTATTATTACTTAACCATGATTTATATGGTGGGAGTGACTAGATTATTAAAAATATGATTTTTTTCGTTGCAATAATGTTTCTCGCTGTTCTTTCTGGATACGATTGTGTTTGAATTTTTTTGCATCGACGTTTCGGATCACACTCTTGTGAACCATCATGAGGATGATAGAGAGCTCAAGGATTAAAATTCTACTGATTTGTGGGATAAGATTTGTCTAGATATAATCTTTTTATACTAGAAGTCATTCACATTAGAGTTATCTATTATTGCATAAATTATTCAAGTTAGAAGGAAATGAAATTAGTATAATTTTGAATTTATGATATCTTATATCAATATCTTTCATTGCAACCGTGTATGGTTATCTTGTTTTCTTAGAATGACCATAGATAAAAGAGAAACGATCACTTTAGGCTTGTAGAGTCAATCAAAGTTATGCATAAAAAGTTGATGGGATTCTTATTCAAGTGAATGAGAAACTTTAGATTCTTGTCGAACTAAAGAAGCGACCATAAATGGTGAATTGAATTAGGAATATTAATATTGTTACTGTTCATCATTAGGTTGTTAATTCATTGTCATTTTGATAAACTTGAATTATCATTTTGCATGGATATTAAGTTATCATTTTTTTGTAAGATTGGTCCTAATGATTTCTCAGAAAATAATTATTCCATCAATCAGTCTGTATCATATAGTGATAAAATAATTGAAGTAGTATACAATTGATCATTAAAGTTACCATGTTTATAATAGCTCAAAAACCTAGCTCTATGAAAATATACCTTAATAAGTTATTAAAGTTCCTAAGTGTTTGCTATTATAGTTTACTTATATATTACTAAGAAAATTTAGAAAGTTGGAATTTTCAAATTTTTTAATTTTATAGAAGCATTTAATAATTTTAGGAATTCTAGAAAACCCCTATATTTATATATACACTATTATAGTCCAGAGTTTTCAATTCAAAGTGATATAGACGTAAGTATATAATCTCACGTTTTAAATTTTTTATCTATTATGATAATCTAGGAAAGGTAGAATAAATATGATTTAAGCACTTTTTGTTCTGCATGGAACTTCTAAGGGCTTTTCAAGTAAGTTTTATTGTGCAATGCTATAACATATGTAGATATCTACAACACTGCACTTTTATCTATATTCTCTATCACTTTTATCTATATTCTCTATCTTTTATGATTATATGACGCTTCTATCTCACCTAGACAAGAGGTTTATAGGGCGTAAATATTAGTTTTATTCTTCTTCTTTTTCTGCATGGAAGTTCTAATGTCTTTTCAATTAAGTTTTGTTGTGCAATGTTGTAGATACCATTCCCATTTGCATTCATAGTGTTGTACATCTCCCTACTAGAATATACCTTAAGAAAAAACTTCCTCCTTTATATAGGAATCTCTTTAAGATTCTCTTGGATGGTCAGTATTCACGATATTCTAATTATTTTAGATATAGTTTAAATTCTTGGTTAGTTGAATTTTCAAAATAGTCCAGTTTAAAAGTTATCTTATCAATTAAATAATATTATGTAATGATGTAGTCTTCAGATGAGAATAATTGAATAAAAAATTATTTCTTTGATGAACTAGCTAGATGGACTTTAGAGTTTCATGGATTATTGTTTTATATTGAAAGATTAAAAAATTATTTTTATTATTTGGGCCTAGTTATTAACGTGTTATCGTTCTTGATTTCATATACTATTAAATTGTTATTAATTTGTTATCCTTCATTGTTGCATTAAATTTGAGGATCAAATTGGATGGTTCATACATTGTGACATTAGAGTATTTGGTTCAAACACTAGACCTCAAAGCCTAAACTAATGCACATCATGAAGGAAATTCTACTAAAAGAAAAATGTAAGTTTATAATCAATGACGATTTAACCTTATTTTGTCATAATTTTTAATCATGAAATTTTAGAAATATGTGACATTTATGTATCTCTTAAGTGTGATTGAAAGGCTAATTTGCTTTGTAAATCTTGAAAATATTTTCTAATTCATTATAGATTTTGGAGATCTACATGTAGTGCAAGGGCTTATTTCCTTGTTTATGGCTAGAGTTAGTCACATGGTACATGTTGAGTGTGCCTTGTGGATCTTGATATTCCTTCTTATCTTTAATGAGTTCTTTGAGTATTCATGAAGGATGATTTTGGTTTATTTTTTAGAATTTTGGATACCAAAATTTGGAAATTGTTTATCTTCTCACCTTTGATTTAGCATTGAAACTAAGCTCATTCTATGCCTTATTATTGGAATTGATATTATTTTGTTCAGTAATGTTTTTTTTATTTTTTTTAAATGGTTTTATTTCAATGTTTCATCTAATAATTTTTCGTATCATGGTCATGATAGGCCTCTAGTAGGTTGTACGAGGGAGTGGATTGTAGAGAACATGCTTGTTCTTGATGTTGATAAATATAATGTTAAACGAAACTCTTATTTATAGCTAAATGTATATTGACTGATATATTTGAGATATAATAGAAGCATGCAAGTTGCGAATAAATCAAATGATTGAAGTGTACATAAAACTCCTTATTGATAATAATCGACAATCCTTGAATTTATATATGAGCTAAAATTCTAGCCTCTTTCTTTGGATTCTATAAATGAGATTTAATTAAATGTTTGAGTGTATTGTATCTAGATGAATGGATGTTTTACTTAGTTTTCCATTTATGAAAGTTTGGATCCTAATAATAAATTTGAATATATCATCAATTTGGTCAAATATTTCAAGTAACAAAGGTATTCTTATAATAAAAAATGAGCACGAGAGTGGGAAAGGAAAAGGAATTTGAAAAGAAGAAAAAATTCCCAGTCACATCCTCCTCCTCATATAATGGCTATGGAAGATCTAAAGAAGGTAACATCTAGGCTCTATCAATGGTGATGGTGGTCATGTCAATGGTGCTGGAAATACTTTTGCTACAGATAGTGTTGATGTTGAGGGCTCCTTTGCTCTAGCAATTTGGGTGCATGAGATTGTAGGCTCTAAGGTGGCGGTGTCGAATTTTTAAAGCTCAAAGGGTATGGATTTCCTTTGCAACAACAATTCTTATAAAATTTGCAGATCTTTTGGTGATGGAGGCATTGTTATTAAAGATGGAGGAAATGACATTTATGATAACACAAAGGAATAAGCTTGAGAGAATAAGTAGATTGAGGAGGATAAGCTTCTCCTTGAGATTGTGTTAGAAGCTCGTTTGGGTAAACAGGGGTGTGGTCAATGAGAAGCGTACACATGTTGTTCTTGTATTGTGTCTATTAGGAACACTAGTGTGGAGGAATTTCTTATGATGTCCTCTCCTAGTTTTGGTTGTGTGACAAGTGTTCCATTTGTGTCAATCCCCTAGTCTTCCACTTTGTGCATTGAGGTTGTACTTCCTGACAAGGACAAGACTATTTGTTAATGTATTTTTTTATGACACTTTGAATAAAAAATAAAATAATAAGTGTTTTATCCTCTCTTGAACAAGGAAACCTTAAATTAAAAATAGTAACGATCAAGTAAGGATATCCAAAGGTTTCTTTAGTTACGTTCTAACAATGCAATGGATAGACTTAGTTGTAATGATGCCATATGTTGGTATCACAAAGGAACTTATATTTATGAATAATAGCTAGAACTTGAAAACTAACTTCTCTCAAAAAAAAGAAAGATCAAAATGGATAAGGTTTAGGGAAATTTAATCTTGTTAACACCTAAGGACAATGATGATAATGAATAATTCTTTGATACACAAACTCCTTCAAACCAAGCTTTCATTCATCATGATAACAACTACACAAAACTAAGCGATTTTATAAGGTAGTGAATGATTTTGTTATTGCAAATATTCAATGTTGTGGATACATGTCCTTCTTAGAATATAGACCAATGGAAAATGAGATTAGGTATATTGAACAATATTTGATGTAGTGCCAGATGTCACTTGTGTAGTTGTCTGCCTCGTAACATGAGTTAGGTTCATTAAACTTGGACATGTTGACAGTGTCATGATTTTATTGGCTTGATCATTATTGGGCCCCAACTAAACCACTTGCATGCCTTGTAGACATGATATCCTATTGCAATTAATATCTCATGATACTCAACATTATCCAATCCTCTGACTAATTGTGATGGTCCATATTCCCAAATTACATCATCATGATCAAGTTTCATCTTCACATCTCTATGCTTGGGAATCCCTCTTTGTGATGCCCCTATGGCTCACATTTTTATTCTCATGTTATGAAGTCCTTCACCTTGAATTTCTCTTGACCTTGACTTTAGGTCAAAGAAAAATCAATATTATTGTAAAATATCTTTCATCATTGCAATGTCAAATATTTCTCTTGTTGTAATATCTTGAATCTTCCTATAAGTGGTTAAGTCCTTCTTCATGTTGGACTTGCTTCATCTACTTTCTCCTTGTCATGATTCCTTCAAGGGATAACTGCAATATTTTGAAGTGTTGATCTATTGATATCCTTACAAGTTACATCCTCCTCCTCATGGTTTTGGTTTTCATTCTTCACTTCCTTATTTCAGACGATGTTGTTTACATGTTTGGGTTAGGCCGACTCTACTGCATTATCATTTTAATTTCTCCCAAGACCAACTTGATTGATTCAAATTGAATATACTTTCATTAATGGGTGATATCTCAAGAATATGTTGACCTATCACTCTCTTGGATCACAATTGCAAGCTAATGAAGGAATTTTGCCTTTTTTTATTTGAATAAATTTTTTTATTGAAAACCTTGAGCTCATTTCCCATGTGGAAAGGAAATTTGCATGTCTTAACGACCAAATTGAAACGTAGAGGTGTGATTGTGCTCTCCCCCTATGCAATATCACTTTGCATCTTGCAAGTCATAAACACTTGACCGAATTTCAATTGTTGAAAGGGAAACTACAAAGTTGTAAGGTGAGATTGCAAGGTGGTGAAGAAATAGAGCTCATTCATTGTTTCATTATTTGCATGATTTGGTTATCTTGAAATTCATGAACTTGGATTCCTTTTGCACTTTCATCTTCATGTAATTGTTGAATCTTTCATCCACTTGGTTGAGCCCTCTTCATCCTTCCATTCAATTCCTTGAAATCATTCATTGTACATCAAACCTACAAGGACAAAGAAAATACTATAAATTTTAATCACTGATGAGAACCAATATTAGCAAAATGCAAAGGGATTATGATGATAAATATGGAATTCAAATGCTTGCGATCCTAGCTAATGTTAAAAACCTCTAAAGAATATGCATAACAACTCTTGGTCAATAATTACTTCTCCTTAGGAACCTCCTAAAACCCTCTGTACAACTTGGAAATTGACCATTTCAGGTCTGGTTCACACATCTTTCTACAAGATTTCACCTCAGTGATCTACTTCTAAATTGGTTGACAGGTCTAATTAAAATTTGCTTCATCTAATTTGGCATCTACTTCAGATTTTCAAGTAATTCATTCAATTTTGATCCCTAATTATTACCTTGAATGAGTTGCAAGGAATTGGCGTTGAAATGAAAACCTTAACTTCCTTTATAGCCTTCATCAAAGTTACACTTACATTTCCCTAATTAGGTCAATTTAACCATAATTGTTTGAAATCGAATGAATTACAATCACATTTTAATTCCTTCTATTTTCATGTTTTCTCTAGTTGTCTTCTCCACTTTTAGTTTTTGTTTCATTTAGGTAGCTTTAAGTTGGTTCTGTAAAATGTGCTAGTCTATTTTAATGTTGTTACTAAACTAAAATAAATGTAGTAACCAAACATACTCTTCTCTTTCATCTTATATGTATCTTTCATTCCTATTAGTAATCAAATAATATCTTTTAACCCCTATACCATGGAAAACCTTCTTTCTCTTGTTGCATCACTACCTATAATTTATGGTTTACATTTATGCATGTGATTATTTTTTCCCATTTCCTTCACAAATGGTATTTGATAGATAATTGAATATCTTTCAAGGGTTCAACCTTTAAACCCCATTGATTATTCTTTGAGTCAAATCCCACACTCATAGGATTTAAAATTGTTTCCTCTCTATATGTCGTTGACACCTAGTACATCCTTCCATTGTAATTGGTGACTGCATTATTTAAGCAACACATTTTTTTCCATTCCTATTGGGACCCATTTAATGCCTCAAAACTTTTATTTATCCAACAAATCAATATTTGAGTCCCATATTTTATGTTTTTAGTGGGAAAGTAGAAGAGAAACAATATTGTTTGAAGTATTCGTAACCCACCCAATTAAAGGGATAAAAAGTCACATTTTTTAGAATTATTGCATTTGTATGAGGGAATTTCTTTTGAAGAGAATAAATGAACTCTAAGAGACCAGTAATTTTTAAATGAAAATTGAATAATAACATAAGAGACATGATAAACTAGTGACAATACATCTTTATGTACTATATTAATCTATAATAGAAAATAGTTTGGAAATGTATTTCATCTTGTTGTTTAAGGAACACATGAACTACAAATTTTTCATACAGAACTTCACCATCATAAAAAGATATTTTTTATAATTCAGAGATGAATTTATTGTTGGTTTCTATAAAAGCTAGAAGATATCAATTGGTGCACATTATCCTTAAGGTTTGATTTTATCTATCTTAAACTCTCTATATTTTGAGTTATTTAGTGATTAAAATGCTTGGTGGGGAAACCATTTCTAATACTTTTGAGATAGTGATTTATAATAAACAAGACCAAATCCTAATAGAGAAGATGCCGCCAATTCTTCTACCCCCTTTTCCCCTCCCCTTTATACCACCAAAGGCTTTCAAACTTCCTAGCATACTAGTGATACTTTTTCACATAATATAAAACTCTCCAACTTTTTATTCACCTAATTTTTTTTGGCCAAGATTAGAGGAATGAGGTGAGAGGCCTTATTTTTGCATATAACCTACCAGTTCTAATTACTTGAAGTTTATATTTTATCCAAATAAGGTTACCTTCACTTGTATTTTTCGCTACCAATGTCCTTGAACTACTTCAAGAAAAATATTGAAGATCCCAACCCCTCTTCTCAAGTAGCATCTTCATCAAAAAACATTAAATGTAGTAGTACATTCATTAATGTAAAGATGGATGTCACTCTAATGCTTATCCCTTTATGAAATAAATTAAATCATCATATCAGGACCTTCAAAATTTAATCCAATTATTAAAGCTTACACCCAATCTTGGAATCGGTTCTTGGACTTAGTCATTTAAATAAACACATCATTTAAATATGAAACATATGACAAACTACAAGAACAAATAGTCTCCCAAGTAAAAAAAATTGAAAGAGAATTATGTTAAATTTCTTAATAGTAATAATCATGTTTCCTACATTACACTTGAGTAGAGATTCGCTAAACCACAACACATACCAACATAATCATTGCTACAATGAATGAAAAATTTGCACAATGCATAAATTGGTTTGTATAAAAAAATTGAATAAACAGGTAGGATAAAAGTGATTAGTAATAGTCTCATAATGGTTGGCATTACAAAATTATTGATGGGGTTCAACTACTTCTTACACTTTAGGTCTCATAATGGTTGACATTACAAAATTATTGATGGGGAAACTACTTCTTACACTTTAGAGATAGTAACCTATGATAAACAAGGCCAAATCCTAATAGAGAAGATACCCCTAATTCATGCAACCCCCTCGATCCCTCCCCTGAATATGTCATGACCCTATTTCATAAACTGTATAAAAATAATATGTTATATTTCCGTAAAAAAATAAATTTACACATGTATATATATTTCATATATGCATGTTTAAATTTTAGTTTTAAAATATATATTTTAATTATAACTTAAATGTTATAAATTATATTATATACATCAATATCTTTATTGCATGCTTTAAATAAAACAAAATTTATAACTTAAATGTTATAAATTATATTATATATACATCAATATCTTTATTGCATTCTTTAAATAAAATAAAATTTAAATTTAAATAAACTTTAAATAAAAGTTAAGGTTTCTCTTTAAAAAAGGAAAATAAAAAAAAATAAAAGTAAAAGAATCGAGTTAATGAGGAGGTAAGTTTTTTTTTATTAAAACTAAAGTGAAGTATATTAATATTTAAAACTAAATAATCTCGGATTGAAATGGGAGGAGGGTCGCAGGGTACAGTAGGGCTTCAAAGCAGGTTTGCAAGAAATGGAAGATGGCAGCATGATGTCAGTGCAGGGTTGCAGGGAGCAACAGAGTTTCAAAGTAGGGTTGTAGGAAATGGAAGATGACGACAAGGTTTCAGTGATCTTCAGCAGGATCGTCAAGGATGGACTAAGGGTGCCCTCTGATCCCCCCAATATTCAAATTTTGATATCAATCCCTTTACCAAAATCTTCAGAAACAAACCTTTTATCAAACCGGTTTCAGACTTACCTCCAGGGAACCAATGGTTGAATCGTTTTGCATGTCTCCAAGATCAGTCAGATAGCCCCGACACTTTTTCAATCGACCCTTTGTTCAACCGGCCCACTCATTTCATTAACAACCCCACAAAGAAAAAGGTAATCCGCAAAACTATTTGAACTTCAACACCTATGCTTGGGGAGCTTCACACAACCATGGGGCTCGTAAGGATTCCAAAGGAAACTTTCAAAACCTTGGCCCATTTCAAAAATCATTTGGGCGGGAAAAAAAAAATCAAAACCCTGCCAAAAAGTTTCCACCTTCATCGGCATTTCGGTCAAAACATCAAGAAAAACAACCGATTTTTGACATTTGTAAAGCATCTCCATCTGTATCCCAACAATCTTTTCTCAAGGATTGTTTTGCCGAAGGGGATAATGAAGCAGATCATCAAGGTGATCATGGAGACCCCCTCAAGTTAAAACCAGTGCACCTTGTGTGGAAAAGAAAATAGGCAAATTTCAAAGAGGCGGATACCTCTTTTCCCAAACTGGTCCTAGCAGAGAATACTTCCGCCATCAAGATAACCTTTCCTGATCATGTTCTCTCTTAGTATGTCTGTTTTCTCCAAAATTAGGCTCTCATCGGTAAGTTTAGTTCATCGATCCCTCTTCAAACTTTGCTTTCATGGGCTAGCAGTCACTGGTCGGGTCTTTGTGATCTTTTCTTTAGTGATAGCCACTCGGGGTTTTTTATTGCTCTATTTTCTTCATCTAAAGATAGAGATGTAGTTCATAAAAACAAAGGTTGGTTTTGTCAAGGGGTTGGTCTTTTTACCTTGGCCTGGATTCCAAACTTTAAACTAGATGCTAATCTATGTAGATTTTACCCTCACTGGATTTCTTTACCGAGCTTGCCTTTGGAATATAGAGATCCAGATATTGTTGAGATCATGGCTAATCAACTAGGAATCTTTGTTTCTCATGATCTTATACCCTTTGAAATAATCCAAAGAGATGTTAGAGTTTGTCTTCTTCTTGCCTCAGATAAAACCCTGCCAAGGCACTTCTCTATCACATCAAAATGGGGTTCATGGTATCAAAACATTGTTATGGATAACACAGAGGTCATTTGCAAATATCAACACCAACTAGGAGATTTTACTAATGCCTGTAGTGGTCTCGAGTGCTCAGAACTTTTAGTCTGTAAAAATCATTGCTTAGACCCTCTACTATGAACTGTCCACTAGCACGAGACAATTTTGTCTTCTGACTCTGTACAACCATGTAATGTCCCCTTTGAGCTTCATGATGACTTAAGTCTTGAGCCAACTTACATTCAGTGGATTTTTTAGTTGACCAATTTCTTTATCATGTATAGCTGGATTCTATATAGCTATAAATCTTCCTTCACGCCCACATCGGTTCTCCAATTATGTGATAAAACATCTGATGACAAAGAAGTTCTAGTTCAAGACCTAATGTTTAATGAATCCCCGATTGATATTCAGAGTTTAATGCAGAATTTATCAGTTTGAGGGGTAGTTGTTTCAAATAAGGAAGGTCATATTCAGGAATTAGCAGATGATATCCTGTCCACTTTAGCTACCACTATGATTGAGGAAATCGCAGAGGTGGAAGGTGTTAGTATGACAAATGTAATGTGTCCCTTATGAAAGGCAAGGTGTTGTTGTTCAACTATTGACTTCTCAGATAAATAGAAACTTCCCTTGGTGAATGAACCTCATGTTCTGAGCAAACCTATTGAATTAAATCCTCCAAACAAGATCCACCAAATTTTCTCTCTGATCTACCCTCACTTAGATCTCCATTTGCATGAAATTAGGCAGGAAGAAATGGAAGCCCCTCCACGAGATGGTGAGACAAAGAAAATTTATTTTGACTATGCACAGTCCTTATCAGTTGAGCACAACCCCAGTTTGAAATCAGAAGTATTTTCAACTCCTAAAAAGAGAGGTAGAAAACCAAACTCTGTGAAGATTCAAGAAGAAATAGAGGTAGGTGTTCAGAATACTTTAGACAGAAAATTCAAGGTGTCAAAAATAATTACAAGGAGTGCAAAATGCACTCCTTGTTCACAATGAAAATGATTTCCTGGAATGTCAGGGGCATTAATGCTCTTGACAAAAGAGGGAGAATCAAGTCACATATTTATTCTTCAAAGGCTGACATCCTTATACTTCAAGAAACAAAGTTATCACAGGAATTGCATCACAAAATAGTGGCTAAATGGGCACAATTCGGATCTGCCCATATGCAAGGTGTTGGGGCCTCGGGAGGATTGCTTACATTATGGAATCCTTAAAAAGTTCAATCTCACCTATTAGATCAAGATCATAATTGGAAAATGTTGAAATTAGTATGCTATGACATGACCTTTATGGTATTCAATGTTTATGGCCCCATCCCCTATTAGGAAAAGAAAGATCTATGGGACAAACTAACTCTTTTGCTCCAACAAGAAGAAGCACATAATTTTATCATTGGGAGAGATTTTAATGCAATCTTGTCTCATAATGAGAAATGAGGAGGAATCTACCCACCCCCATGAACTATGCAGGATTTTCTAAGCTTCACCATAGAAAACAACTTATTGGATGTGATTCCCAACAATGGTCTCTTCACTTGGACTAACAGGAGATCGGGCTTCCTCAAGATTGTAGAGAGAATTGATAGGTTTTTTATTCCTTTGGAATGGCGCGTTAATTAGTTCAGTTATTGTTCAAATATTCTTCCTATTTTAGAATTAGACCACTTTCCAGTTCAAATTGTTCTTGAATGGCAAAATCGGAACCCCATGCCGTGTTTTGGTTCTTCTTTCAAATTTGAGCGCATGTGGTTTAGAAATCCACACTTTTAGGCTTTATTAAGACAATGGTGGGTATCTTCCCCTGCATGTAGTGGAACAAAGATGTTCCAATTTTTTAAGAAACTTCAATTTATTAAGGTTCAGGCTAAGGAGTGGAATATAAAGGTCTTCAAGAATGTTTTTGCTCAAAAAGAAATCATTGCACAACAATTGGAAGAAGTTAACCAAAATATAATATCCAAGGGACTCAATCAGCTTCTACATTCTACATAGAAGGGTCTTCAAAGTGAGTGGGAAGAAGCTTGTAAGAGAGAAGAAGAATACTAGAGATAGAAATCAAGAGAGCTCTGGCTGAAGCAGAGAGATAAGAACACAAAATTCTTTCATGCATCCACATAACAAAGAAAAGCATCAAATGTTATATTCTCAATCAAGCATGTGGACACAGGGGTATTGATTAAAAATTTAGTAGATATTCAAGATGAAGGAGTAAATTTTTTCAAGAATCTATTAGCCCATGTACCTTTTGATTTAGATCCTTCTTGGAAGGATAATGTTGAGCTTTTATTGCAGTCTATCCCTCCTTTGATCTCCGACCAGGATAATAGACTCCTACTGGCCCCTTTCACTCTGGAGGAAGTTCACAAAATGGTATTCTCTCTTTCCCCATATAAAGCTCCAGGTCCAGATGGGTTCACCGCCCTCTTCTTCCAAAAGTGTTGGGATGTGATTGGTTTTGACCTTTTGGCAGTCATGGAAGAATCCAGGAAAAGGGGAGCAATGCTAAAAAGTTTTAATGCAACAAATATTGTTCTCATCCCAAAAACACCTTCCCCATCAACATTCACAGAGTTCAGACCTATTTCACTCTGTAACACAATCTATAAAATAGTAACTAAGGCCATTTACCTCAGATTGCATTATCTTATACCTAAGATCATCTCACAAGAACAAGGGGTTTTTGTCCCAGGTAGGGAGACTATGGAAGGAGCCTTAGTAGCACACGAGGTTTTGCACTCTATCCATGAAAACCAACAAGCAAATTTTATTGTCAAACTTGATATGATGAAAGGATACGACTGGGTTAAGTGGGATTTTCTCTTTAAGGTATTATCTAAATTTGGCTTCTCAGACAAATGGTGCAAATGGATCAAAACTTATGTCTCAGGTACACACTTTTCAATTCTAATAAATGGACATCCCTCAGGGTTTTTTCAGGATACACAGGGAGTAAGACAAGGTGACCCTTTATCACCTTTTCTCTTCATTCTTATGGCAGATGCCTTTAGTAGATACATCAATTTTCAGTCTTCAAATGGGCTTTGGCTTGGAGCCAGTCTTCCAAGTACTTCAATAGCAATAACTCACTCTATTTTTGTTGATGACACATTGTTATTTGGTAAGTCTTTTCTACAAGAAGCCAGACACATTAAGCAAACATTGGAAATCTACTCTTCTGCTTCGGGCCAGAAAATTAATGCTGCTAAGTCTAAGATTTTCATCTTCAACACACCTCCAACCTTGTCACTAAGAATATCCAAGACTTTGGGCTTCCCAATGGATCAATTGCCATCTTCTTACCTTGGCATTCCTTTTTTTATGGGAACAAACAAATCTTCTTATTGGTCTGTTGTTATTGGTAGAATCAAGGCTCGAATTTCAGCCTGGAAAGTAAGGTGGCTTTCATTATTAGGTAGAATTCTTCTTATTAAGTTAGTGTTAACAGCTATTCTGAACTATTATATGTCTTTTCTCAAAGCTCCCTCATCTGTCATTCAACAATTGCAGAAACATGTTAGAGATTTTCTATGGAATAGTAATATGACAAATGAAAGGAAAATCCCCTTAGCCTCTCTGGAAAATATGTCATGTAAAAAATCCCAAGGTGGAGTAGGTCTTCATAATCTAAAGCATCGCAACAAGGCTTTTGGAGGGAAACTGATTTGGAAAATGTACACTAATCCTGCTTCCAAATGGTGCCAGATTATGCAAGCTAAATATCTAGACAACAATCAACCATCCAGAGTATTGACAATTTTGGATCCTCCAAAGGGGTCAGCTATTTGGAATTTTATGATGGATTCAAGAAATCTAATATCTAAGTTTGTTTCATGGGAAGTCATTAATGGTCTCGGTGCTAACTTCTAGACAGACTCATGGTGTGGGCATCCTCCAATCGCTCAAATGGAAAAGATGGAAGATATTATGATTATAGCTATAGCTCATTGGGGTACAAAATTGAGTGACTCTGTGTCCACTATAGAAATATTTTCAGGTAAAATAATCTGGAAAGACCCAACTCTTCTCCCAATATCCACCTAGCAATCTTCTTCCTTGGAAACTATCTTATTGAATAGGACAGTTCTCATGTCTAACAGAGAAGATGTGTTAATTTGGGTAGCTTCTAAATCAGGGCAATATTCAATTAAAGAAGGTTACAAAGCCATACAACAGGGTTGCAGCAGTAAGGTCAATAGTCAGGCATACTCATTCTGTTGGAATGATATTGTTCTGCCAAAAGTGGGTTGTTTTGCATGGTTAACATTGAAAAAAAGAATCCTAACAACAAATAGACTAGTAAAATTGGGCATTTCACAAGCTTTTAATTGTGTACTTTGTGGCCTAGAGGAAGAATCAGCTGATCACTTATTTTTACATTGCACTTTTGCCTCCCAATGTTGGTTCTTCATCATGAATAAACTCCAAGTTATGATGCCCTTCCCGAAATCACTTTGGGATATGTTTAACTCTTGGCCTCTTTTATTTTTTTCATCAACTTTCTCAGGCATTTGGAAATGTGCTCCTGCTCACATCATTTGGGCCATTTGGTGGGAGAGGAATAAAAGAATTTTCAGAAAAACATCCTCTTCTCTGGATCAAGTTCTGATCAATTTGGAAAATTTGATTGCAGAAATTATAAATTCTTCTCTCACTAATTCCAAGGACATCCAGTCATTCACCTAGTGGGATAAGGTAATTGCAAAAACATGGAATAGTATTATTTTGCCAATAGGGATTCCTTTGAATTTGTCCTTAGCTCATGTTAGAGATAGGTCTTCCATAAAATGGGTACCCCCAACACCTAATTTCTTTAAGATCAACTTCGACGGCTCTTTCTGTGGAAACCCAGGGAAGTCGGGAATTGGAGTTTGCATTCGAGATCAATTTGGCAAAATGTGTGTTTTCCAAGCTTCTCCCATCCCTTCAGGTACCAATAACTTGGCGGAGGCAAATGCCTTACTAGCTGGCCTAGTCTAGCAAGGAAATGCAATTTCTCCAACATACATATAGAAGGGGATTCATTAGTTATCATCAATTCAATTACCTTAAAAAGATCTAAGACTTGGCACCTATCGTATGTTTTAAAGAATATCTTAGATTTACTTGAAAAAAATTCGGATTACATTGTCAGCCACACATTAAGAGAGGGCAACGCTGTAGCTGACAAATTAGCAAATATGGTTTGCGATGGCATTTCAGTTGAGTCGGTTGCATCTCCCATCAAATTGACTTCTCTTCTCGAATTGCTTGAATTGGTACAAAAGGAAAGTACAACACTTAAATTATAAACTACATCTTAATAAGTACTCGCATGTATGCATTTAACCTGAAGCCTGCGAACAGGATGACTGACAGGAAACTTGCATTTATGCATTTAAATGTAGTTTGCGGATGGTATGAATGAAAGATTAGTGCGTGTACTCTGAGATTTTCATGATGTCATTTCACACGGGGTAAAACAAATTTTGGCCTCTCACACATCCTCTCGACTGCATTACGGTCACATGTTAATGCAAGAAATCTCGAACTTGATTTTAAAGACCGATTAATTATTGCATTTTGAGATATTACGTTTTTGTTTATAAATGGAAACTTGCCTGTTTTTATATACACAGTTCTCAGCGGAAGTTTTCAAAGTTTTTGATTTTTCAAGTATCTCAGTGTTCAACAATATGGAGATTGGCTCTTGCGAAGGGTGCAGGCAAATGCATTGGGAGTACATGCCATGGAACGACCGTGTTCTAGTACGAATTACAAAACCCTCAACAGCTTTTCATGGACAAATCAATGATAGGGACCTCGATCAACTATTTCCTCTGCATAAGACACAACTAAGAAGAGCAGTCAAAGATTTCATTGGTGAGGAGATTTTGTCCCCTCAAGCCAAAAGAATTATTTTTCCCTATCAACTTCTCAATAACGCTCTTGACCTCTTGCAATCGATTCCCCTGCTTGAACTAGTGTTTTTAAGTTGGTAAGGCAGAATGTGCTTGCACTTGCCTCGTTCCATGAAGCCCTGGTCAATTATAATCTATGGCAGGGGTTGGCTCTCCTAGGGGCTTGTTTCCATGATATTATATTCAATCCAGCCATGCTTACATGGTTCTTTATGACCAAATCAAGCACACCCTCGAAAGGCAAAACTTTCATCATGTGAAGAATGGTCTGCAGCAATTTGGCAGATAATTGGATTAACATATTGTGCATAGAATCAGAATCAAAGTTGGGGCTCTCATGGTGATCTTAGAACTAGAAAATGTTGATCCCTGTCTGCCAATTCAGCAACCGATGGAAAGGGGACGGGCTTCAAATAGGGTGCCAGACCTTAATGCACTAGTGCAGGATGGGGCCTCAAGATGGACTAGCTCTTCTTAGCCCAAAGTGGCTGAGGAGTGGGAAAATATCGCATCAACTCCTTTGAGAGATGCCAGAATGCGACAATACATGGAGGTCAATTTCTAGGAGGTCCTTCGTCACCCTCAAGAAGATGCAGTGCCGGTGTGGTGGGAGGTAGATATTCCAACCTTCCCTTGAAAATCAAATCCAGGGTGATGCTGCCATGGAAGAGTAAAATGACTCTGGCTGTGTTTTTTGCTGATTAGAATATGCTCCATTTTGATGTATAAGGAAATATGTTGGCAACCGATTGCCCAAATTTTTTTGACTGCTTCTTGTTATTACCGATGTTGGTCTTTTCGTTTATTTCCACTGGTATAACAGAACCGGTAGTGGAGACATCTTGTTAATCAGCAAGGTAGTACCGATAATCGAGCCTCTTTTATGAACAGGTTAATAGGACAACATACCGGTAGCAAAGTTCCGGTATAACACAATCGGTAACCAGTTGTGGCAGCTCTACAGTGTTCCGGCAACCAGTATTCCGCTTCCCAAGTCTCCATGACAACCAGTTGAGGGGGTGGTTTTTTAAGGTTTCTTTTGGATTTGTCCTGCCTCGTTTCTCTCAATTTTGGCCTCTATGAGGTTTGTACTATGGGCGGGTTCTATCTTTCTCTTCAAATCTTTGGGGGGTTCCTTCTTATAGCCTCGATTCCTCTTTGTTCATTGTATCTGAGCAAGGAGATAGGGTTTTCTTCCTGGTTCTTTCCCTATTGAGCTCTTGAATTAGTTTTCTTATTAATATATATATATATATATATATATATATATATATTAGTGGCTTGCCACTTTTGTTTTAAAAAAAAACAATATTTAAAACTAAAACTTTTGAGATCTTTTTAATAAAAACAGTTGTTCTCATCCGATAAACTTCATCAATTTCTTCAACTTCAGGTGCTGAGCCAACGAGGTAAACTGTATGAAGTCAATGTTATTAAAAAATAAAGTAAAACTTGGCTGCTATATTAAGGCATAATGCTTTTTAAGCATAGAAAGCAAATGAAATAAGGAATCACATATTTTGGCTTTGAATTTTTAATTTAGAGTTTTGACTTTTTTAGAGAGTGAGTAAATGAACTTAGGGGAAGGGTACCAGTAGTGGACATAATTCCAACAGTGGGCACCTTTTTGTCAACCCAACCTCCTAATAGTAGATTGTAAAGGAGCCCCAAAAATGTAGCAATAGTGCACCAGTAGTGAATATCATATGTACCAATAGTGGATAATTTTTTAACTTTTTGGCCCTTTATTAGCTCATTTGTGCACCACTATTGGACATTTGTGCAAAACTACTGGGGCATTTGTCCACTACTACTGGACTACTAATGGAAATTATGAGTTATCTACTATTGGCGCAAAGGAGTTCATGTATGGGTAGACACTTTGAAATGACCACATTTTGACCTTTCGACACATAATGATTTCCACATCATGCATCGTCACTACCTAGAAGCCGGATCCTTAGTTATAAGCAGTTAAGTCGTATACGCAAACAACCCAAAAAAATTTTGAAATCTAACATACAGTTTGAGAGATCTATGTGCGCAAAGTTAGCAATGCATGGAGGATATTTTTAGGGCAGTGTTTGCATGAGAAAGTAGAGTGGTATATTGAAATGCAATTTCACAGAGGAACAAAGGTATTCTTGCATGACAAAAAAAAGAAAGAGAATTAGCTTCTATGGAGACTATTATAATCTATATATAGTCTTATAGACCATCACTCTCCTCCCAAAATCTTCTCATAAGAACTATGAGAGCATTGTATGACTGTTATAGTCCATTTATTCTATACATTAATCCAACACTTTTGTCACTATTCTTTTTCTTCTAGCTATAAATTTGGAGTAAGCAACATAGTTAATGGGAATTATTTTAGAGCCTAACCTATATAAAGGAATTTCGGGGGTTGAATAAGGTTCATAAGTAATTTACTATTTCAGTCATAGATAATGAGATTACTTTTATTTGATGTAAGAATTAGAATATAAATTCATTATTATCATTTAAGTGGGGGTATTGGAGCTATCACTCAATCTTTATTAAAGACATTATAGAAGTATGAATTTACATTACTTGTATACATATGAATTGGGAACATAGTTTAGTTCATCTAATGTAAACATTATAAGGAAGCTCATTAGTACAACTAGATCACTTATCAACCTTGAGTAAGAAGGTGTAACCATAGATTCTTCATATAATGTATAATACAAAGATAGAACTTGAAGAATATGATGATAGCTATGGGTTAGATTAATGTAGCATTGTATATGTGTGAGAGGATATTGGAACACTATTTGTATTCATGAGCATATATAAATGAAAAGTATGGAATATGGTGTCTACAATCCCATTGCATCAGATGAGGAGAACACTTATAGGGTAAGAAAATGGGCATTGATAGCCAAGTTGTAATATGGAGACATAGATTCTAGGAATTACATAGTTTGCATTGATCTCTTAACCCAAATATTTCTAAACTAATAGAAACTTGAGGAAATGACATCTTTTAGAACTAAAGATAAAAAATTATATTGTTTTTGATTAAAACAACATCGTTAACTAGGACATTGACCCTTAACATAGATAGAGACTATTAAAAAAAAATTAAAAATCCCATAGGTACGAAAAACAACACATTGGAGCAAGCTCAGGACCAACAAGGTCGAACTAAGGGAACTTGTCCAACTTCAACAACTCAAACCCAACTCAGGAAGGGGTGTGGACACCCAATCCATGGGGGGCGGGGAGGACTTCCCCTTCCGCCTACGACAAACAATAGTCCATGCGATACTACTCTCGAGGCCATCAGGGGATTGACCAAGTGGAAAGGATCCCACTTGTAAACCATCAGTAAAGCCACTGTCATTAGGAATATTCAAAAAATAATCAGGTGAGGAAGACCCCGCAAAGACACTGCCAGACTGTTGTTGTAGAACAATAGTAGAATGTTGCAGTAGAACAACAAGACCAGAATCGCCAAGAGAAGAGCGAAGCAGAGGTGCAGGAGCAATAGATGTAGGAGCCAAGGGGGAAGAAGAGTCCATGATAGCAGTAATATCAACAAAGGCTTCATCAACAGTAAGGGGCACCTCATCTCGAGAGGATTCAACCGAAATAGAGTCTGAAGCATTAATAGTCAAGTGATCTTCAGTAGCACCCTTCCACCAAGTAGCAACACCTTTGCAGCGAGAGAGAGAATAGTCCGAAGCTAAGTGACCTGTTGAGAAGCACATTCAACAGCGAAAGGGGAGGCCCTCATAATCCAGCGGCTGAGTCCAAGGCCTCTCCCCAACCATAAGAACCACATCCTTGGGGAGGGCCAGAGATATGTCAACATAAATTAATAGACAAGAAAAGGTAGAATGATCCATGGAGAATGTGGCATCATCAACCTTCAAGAAAATGCCAATGGAGTTACCGATGGCCTCAAAACAAGAAGGCTCCCAAAAATGAAGAGGGAGATTTGAGAGACGGACCCAAATCAGATGAACATAGAGAGATTCAGTAAGGGGGTTGAAGGAAGAAGTCCAGGGCTTAATAGAGAGGGAGATATCCCCCTAAGTCCACAACTTTCCCATAACCAAGTCATGATCAAGAGTAGAGGTAAAAGAAGCAATGAAAAAGCCTTTAGCACAAGGGAAAATCTCAATGCCATGAGCAACTAAAGGCTTCCAAGAATCACTCACCCAACGATGAAGGTTCGGAAGAGAAGGCCAAAACCCAACAAATCTGCAGACCAAAGCACTGCGTTGATATAAATCAACATTATCCACAACCTCCTAGCCACAGACCACAATAGGGGAAGTCTTAGCACAAGGAAGAGGATGAACCCCCTTGGAAGGATGGGTAGCAGATCTGGCCACACAAGCAAAGATACGATTCCTAGCAAAAGGAGGTCTGGGCTTAGCACCCATAGGAGGGATAACAGGGAACATGACACCAACAACACCAGCCCCGACCTCAACATCAGAGGAAGGAACTTCGCCAGTAACAGGAATAGAAGGATGACCCCCTAGACCATTAGCATCACCAACAAGAGTCGTAGTAAGAGGAGTTGAAGTAGTCGCAACACCTAATAGAAGGGTTTAAATAGAGAAACCATCGACAATATGGGGAGCGACGGCCACCCAATCCTCAACAAGTGCATCACTCACGTAATGGAGAATGCCCACGAAGCCAGGCGCAAGCTTAGTCATAGGCAGGGAAGGGTCTGCAACGGACAAAATGCGAGGAGCGGGAGAATGCATTTCAAAATCGAATACATACGATGTTAAAAGAAAGATAAAGAAGAATTATTTTGTTAGCTTCTATTTCATAAACCTAGTTAGTTACATTGTTCTAAAATGAACTCCAAGAATGTGTATTTCATGAACAAATTATGATAAAGGGTCAAGAAAGGAAATTCTAAGTAAAGAGTGACATGACAAATTTTGTGAGACATTTTATTTACTAAACTAGTATTGTTACTATAATTACTAATGGAAATGTGAGTATTTTTATGTGTACTTGTAAGCCCATATGTGCTCTTATATATCTTATGTATGCATGGCTGTATACGAATACCGTCTTTAGTTGTGATTGAAAATTATTATGAAGTTATTATATTTTTCCTTGTGTTTTGAGATGGGATTGAGATCTCGAAAATTATTTTGGATAGTCAAGTGAGGTTTGTTGCTTCTATCTTCTTATGTATGTTATATGAATCTTGTGTGCCTACAATATTATTACATTAGCATTAGATTGTGGACATACCTTGTTGCACAAATTCCATTATTCTTGCCAGTATCACATTTCTAGCCTTCTTCATGTTGGTTTGGGTATCTTTCGTGTCATCAAAGATTATGGGGAAGTGCAACTACTTCCTGGTAGGGTGGAAACACACTCCAACAATGTTCCCACTCGTGATGTGGTCAATGGAGACAAATGTCAAGAGTTCTTGTGACGGTGGTCATCATGATTTTCTCATTATGCATTTATTGTATTCGATCTTGTGATCTACTATAAAGGTACATGTTTCTCTATGTTTAGTATTAATGTTGTTTTTTTATTCTAACTTATGTCAAAATATGTAGTTTCATGTCTCTAGCTTGTATCTTTGTACACGTGGCATTAATGTATGCTTGTTGATATGTAATTTATAAATTATGTTAATTTGATATTATGGTGGTCTTTATAGTATACCACCTAAAGCTTTCCAACTTCCCAATGTTCCATTCAAACTTTTTCACGTAACATATAACTCTACACCCTTTTGTTCACATAGAAAACTTTAACCAAGATTAAAGGGATGAGGTGATAGACCTAAATTTTTAAAAGTCCAACAAATTTGATGGTATATAATAGATAAAATGTAACTCAATGATGATGTATCTAACTCTAACCCAATATCTAATTAGTTGCAACTATCATGGACTGATCCTAAAGTAGCATTTTCTACCTAGATCCAATAGTTTTTCCCTTCCTTAATAATCCCAACTACCAAAATTAATTTTTTGTACCATAAAAGGGGTGCTTCACTAAGTGAATAATGCTGAAATGAGTTGACAAAATTACATTTCTTAAATAAGATAGTAAATAATGGCCATCTTTTGGAGGTAATGATGGACAATTTTGTAGATGTTGTTGATCACCTTACCAAGCATTCAAGGAATCTAAATATGCCCGCGAAAGAGATCCTATGGAAATAAATTATTGAAATATAAAAGAGGAACCATGTAATGAGCCTTTTTGATGAAGTCATGTGTTTCCCCAAACAAGAAGGCACTACCAAGGTAAGATAGAATGTATTTTTAATTGTATCATCTCTCCAGTAGTCCATTAGGAGGCAAGAGGTGGTCGAATTGCCAATTTTTCATTGAGTTTTAAGGTAAACATGGAAATAAATATGTATTTTAGGAGAAGATTCGATACTAGTAAGGAGAATGTTAACCATGATCACCTAGAGTTGAAACTGAAGAGGGGAAAATGAAGCAAGGTGGATAGGATTGTTAATATGCAAATCAAACACTAAAAACATAAGAAGATGAAGCATAAACATCACATAAAAATAACATGAAGACAATGCTTATACCTTGATATCTTACCTTCTCCTTTGGATGGAGCTTGATGAAGTGAAGGCGCCCTTGGATGATGCTCCACTTGATGTGCTCCTCTTGCTTGCTTGATGTGGATGGCTCTCCTATGTTGTGCACAAATGAGATGGATCTTGAAGGATGATGGGGATGAGATGATTTTGACATCGTAAGGTTGATAAGATGATTTTCCTAGGCTCAAAAGGGTACCATAAGATTACTAAGCTTGGAGATGAAGAATGAAGGGATGGAGTCTTCAATTTATAGGAAGAGGAGAGGAAAAATGGATGGCTAGGATGAATTCAAGATGAAGGGCTAGGATTGCTTGTGAGCTCACACAAGGCCCAAGAGAGGGTGTGGAGACCAAGAGATATGCCTTAAAGGCATTTCTTGTCTCCACACTCCTCAAGGCACATTGGGAAGACTTCCCAATGTGCCTTGAGAAGAGCAAGGGATAGGACATTCCTTGAAGAATGGGGAGGAGGAATTTAAAATTCTCCAAAAAGGGGCGATCATGGGGATTGGAGGAATAAGAAGGAATTAAAAATTCCTTGGGAAAGGAGATGCCTAGAGGAATGTGAGATTTTGAAAATCTCACATTCACCTAGGTAAAGAGCATTTAAAGCTAGCAGTTGGATGGAAGGGACAAAGGGTTGACTTTGTGACTAATCATGATGATTAGTCACTAGCAACTCATTAGGAGGGGGATTGGAGAAAAGGTTAGGTGAGATATGATTTGTAGGAGGATTTGACTAGGAGAGAGAATGAGTGGAGGGAATAAAAAATTAGAAGAATAAGGTTAAGTGAGTTTAGGGAGTTTCTAGAAGACTTTATTAGGTTAATGATGAATTAAGAAGATGATTTGTAGGAATCATGTAGGTTAACTAATTAATTGAAATTAATTAGCTAAGAGGAAGATTTGTGAGGATTTAATTTTTTAGAAGAATAAAGAAAGTGATTGATTTATTAAATAAATCAGTCACATACTATAGTGACAATATTAATTATATTTAATTAATATTGAGGAGAATTTGAATTAACATAATTAATTAATTAATTATGTGAGGATTTAAAAATAATTAAAATAATTATTTTTAGGTGTCTATATTTTGCCCCTCTTTTACGCAGTGGCAAATTTGGCAATGTGTAGAAGATAGAAGAAGAAAAAGATGCCCCAGCGTAAAGCATGGGAGGTGTATGCCCCCTCAAAAATTTTTTTGGAAAAAGACGAAAAATTCTCGAAAATAGAGGAAGAAGAATTAGGGTGGAAGGGATAAATGAGGAAGAAATATGAAGCAGTCGTGAAGAATTTGGAAAGAAGAATAGGAGATGCGAGACCGCAGAGGAAAATGGGCCCTCACGGGGGCCCATATAAGCCACAACAGGCCCAATGAGGGGTCATTGTTACACACAAAGCCTTGGAGCTACTCAGAGCGAAGAAGAAGAGAAGGAGAGATGGACCGCATTCCTGTTCATGATCATCGTGCTGAGAGGATCCAACGTTTCAACCGACCGACAAGCTATTGACCATCGGTGAGTAGGTCTATCTCTCATTTGAAATTTTTTATTTTAGAAAAATTTTAGGGCCAGAAATAGGGGTCAAAATTAGGCGAGGCGCTCACAATGATCTGAGATAGAAGAATATGGAATAGATGAGAAATGGGGGAAATTGAGAACTCCATGGGATTATTGAGTTTAGGATTTTATGGAATGATGGTGAGATTTTGTGCGCAACAAATGTGGAGAGCCAAC
Source organism: Cryptomeria japonica (assembly GCF_030272615.1). Taxonomy (NCBI): domain Eukaryota; kingdom Viridiplantae; phylum Streptophyta; class Pinopsida; order Cupressales; family Cupressaceae; genus Cryptomeria; species Cryptomeria japonica. Next base: position 466,590,240 of record NC_081412.1, on the reverse strand, counting down.
CTAGTTTGATATTGCCCTGGGTGACTTGCACCACTGATTATAAAAATGATTATATAAATCATGATGCCATGAGAAACCCAAGGCGTGGACTGACTCTTAGATAAACGGGAATTCCTTACACATAGCTCTGCAAATGTTAAGAAACACTAATACAGAGTTGTGGGTACATGCAAGGAGATCCTCAAACACACCGATAACTCTTGTACACGAAAGGGTAGGTGTTGACAAACACTAATACCAAATCGTCAGTTTATACAAGAGAGATCCAAACATGTCATGTGCTATGAAAATATGCCCCAGTATGCGCCTATTGTAACATACCTGGATATGGAAAAGCCAGGAAGTCGTAGATAGTTGCAGTCGTAGGGCAAGATGCAAGTCTAAATGAAAAGATCCGACAAAATATAACAAGTCAATTCTTCTATGGCCAAATGATATCTCTTGCCAAGAGTAGGACCAGGATGGAGGATTAGGTTGCCAGGCGAGGGAAGGAATCATCCCTAGGGCAAAGTGGACTTGTGGATTTAGGCAAGTGATTTTATGGTTTTGGAAAGTGACTTGCAGACTTGGGATTGTTTCTCAAGACTTCTTGGAGCTTATAGAGAGAGGCATAAAAGCTCAGTTTAATGGGGCATTCCTTGTTCATGACTTAGGCGAAGACTCATCATCATATGCGGGTTTTATTGGGAGGCGGAAGAGAAGGAATGTTGCGAATAGGTGGACTGGATGGCGGGTGATTTGCAGACAGTGAATCTGGTTATTTATCTTGGCACCTGCATGGAGGTTTTCACCAAGGTACTTGTCCATAACACCACAAAGTGATTTTCACTAGTGGACGAATTGTTTTTTTTTTCGATTTTTTGATTTTTTGATTTTTGATTTTTGATTTTTTTTTTAAGACTAGGCATAAAATCTTTTGAGGTGCATGATATTCATTGGATCATCCAAAGGATCGCCTTTAGGAGTAGCCAACTGATAAGCTCTTGATCCATATTTTTCTATGATTACATATGGTCCAAGCCAATTAGGCTCGAACTTGCCTTTCTTTTCTCTTTCTTGTAGATTTTTCTGATTCTCCATAAGGACAAGATCACCAATTTGGAATTCTCGGGTTCTGACTTTTTTATGATAACTCATGCGCAGACAGTTTTGATATACTCGGAGATGATTCAAGGCCTTGAGGCACCTTTCATATAACAATTCTAGCTCTTGTAAGTGGGCAATTCTATATTCCTCATCTGGTAAGATATTTTGCAGCGATACCCTTAGAGAGGGGATCTCGATCTCAAGGGGAAGGATGGCTTCGGAGCCAAAGACCAAGGAATAAGGGGTGGTGCCTATGGGGGTGCGGATGGAGGTGCGGTAGGCCCACAAAGCGGGATGGAGTTGAAGGTGCCAATCACGACCAGCTTCATTGACTGTCTTTTTGAGGATTTTTATTAGGGTTTTATTAGAAGCCTCAACTTGGCCATTGCCTTGGGGGTAATATGGAGTGGAAAAACGATGTTGGATGTTGAATTTTCAGCAGAGTTCTTTGACATCCTAGTTTTTAAATTGTTTACCATTATCTGTAATAATAACTTTTGGGATGCCATATCGGCAGATTAGGTAGTTCAGGATGAATTTGGATATTTGTTTGCCAGTGGTAAAAGTAAGAGGGATAGCCTCTACCCATTTGGTGAAATACTCGGTGGCAGTGATAATGAATTTATGTTCGTTGGAAGATGGAGGATGAATTTTCCCAATGAGATCGAGCCCCCACTGTGAGAAGCGCCATGGTGTAATAAATGGCTGCAATTCTTGTGACGGTGCATGAATCTTGTCGCCATGTTGCTGGCAAGGATGCATTTCTTCACATAGTTGTATGCATCTACTTCCATTTTAGGCCAATAGTATCATGTTCTTAAAAGTTTTTTAGCCAATGTGAGCCCACTTGAGTGTGCCCCACAGATGCCCTCATGTACTTCGCGTATTGCCCATTCCACTTCTTGATTATCTAAACACCTTAGGAGGGAACCATCAAAATGCCTTCTGAACAAGGTGTCTCCAAGGATGGTGTAACGAGCACATCGGCGAATGAATGTTTGTTGTTGGGTTTTGGTGAGATGCGGGGGAATGGTGTTGTCTTTGAGGAAAACAAAGGTTTCTTGGTACCAAGGGGACTCGGGGCCAACGAGAACACACACCATTTCAAACTCCGCTAGGTCATATGCCGGTATAAACAATTGCTCGACCAAGAACTCACACTTTTGATTGTGTGCTGGCATTTGAAGGAGGGAGCCAATGGTGGCCATTGCATCTGCAGCCCTGTTGTTTGTTCATGGGATTTGATCAAACTTGATTGCCATGAAATGTTGCTTAAGATCTTCAACCATGGTATGGTAGGGAAGGAGTTTATCATCTTTTGTCTGGTACTCATCATTGACTTGTTTTATGACGAGTTGGGAATCGCCATAGACTTGTAACTCCTTTATTTTCCAGTGGACAGCCAAGCGCAAACCTGTGATGAGAGCCTCATATTCTGCTATGTTGTTGGTACATGTAAACGCTATCTTGTATGATTTCAGGATACCATCTCCTTGAGGTGTGACCAATATTATTCCTGTGCCTGATCCATTTTGGGTGCAGGAGCCATCAAAGTACAATCGCCATGTGGAGGATGTGGTAACAACCATGATGAACTCATCTGGTAATTATGTGAGAAGAGGATGGTCACCTAGAAGTGGATCTTCAACCAACTGATCTGCAATCCACGTATTCAATGTCAAATTTGCTTAAGAGAATGACCCATTTAGCGGTTCTGCTAGTGAGAGCAGCTTTTGACAAGAGATATTTGAGTGGATCAATTTTAGCAATTAGTTTTGTTTTGTTGTTTAGTATATAATGCTGGAGTTTTTGTGTGATAAACACCAATGCCAAGCATGCTCTTTCAATGGGGGTATAATTGAGTTCATACCCTACCAATGTTCGCTTGATGTAGTAAATGGCATGTTCCTTTCCTTGGTCATCTGTTTGTGCCAATAATACCCCCAATGCTACTGCAGTAGCACATATATACAAAATAAGGGGTTTTCCAGGAGTAGGAGGCATCAATACTAGAGGTGATGCTAGATATTCTTTTAGTTTCTCAAAGGCCTTTTGGCATAAGCAGTCCCATTTGAATTTCGTGTCCTTGCACAGGAGGTGTGCAAATGGATGGCACTTATCTGCTAGTTGTGAAATAAAGCGTCTAACAGATTGTAATTTTCTCTGGAGACTGCGCAGTTGTCTGAGAGTTTTTGGTGGAGGCATTTCCATGATAGCTTTTACTTTTACCGGATCGACCTTGATGCCTCTGCGGGAAACAATGAATCTTAATAATTTTCCCAACGTGACTCCAAACACACACTTTTTGGGATTCAGGCGTAGTTTGTACTTTTCTAATCTTTCAAAGACCTGCTTTAGAATGGGAATGTGTTCTTGCCTTGTCTTAGATTTGCCTAGCAGACCATCCACATAGTCCTCCATAATTTTGTGTAAGAGGTCATGAAAAATTGTTGTCATGGCACATTGATATGTAGCTCCTGCATTTTTGAGACCAAAAGGCATGACTCGATAACAAAAGGTACCCCACTGTGTTGTAAATGCAGTTTTATGCTGATCCTCATCTGCAATCCTAATTTGGTTATATCCAAAAAATCCATCCATAAGTGACAGCATCTCATGTCCTATTATAAGGTCCACAATCATATCTATATTGGGGAGTGGGAAATCATCTTTAGGACAAGCTCTATTTAGATCTCAAAAATCTGTGCAGATGCGGATGCCCCCAGCTAGTTTGCCGACAGGTACAACGTTGGAAACCCATTCAATGTAGTCTATTGGTTTGATGAATTCTACATCTAACATCTTTTGGAGTTCTGCCTTGACCAGGAGTGCAATATGTGGGTGCATTTTTCTCAATTTTTGTTTTACAGGTTTTGCATCTGGGCGGACAGCAAGATTGTGAACCACCAAGGCAGGATCCAACCCTGGCATATCGGCATAGGACCATGCAAAATTGATTTTTACCTCTGTAAGGAAGTTGATGAAATCTTGTTTCTCTTTTTTCGTGAGGGACTTAGCAATGAGAACATTTTGTGGGATGACTTTGGTGCCCATGTTGATGTTGTTTGTTTCTTCTATCAACAAATTCGATATGTCCTATGGAAGGTAACCAATGGTAGGGAGGTCAAGTCCCTCATCGTCAAGTGCCATTTCCAGGTTTTCACTTTCGGATATGCCCTTTGTTTTTATTTTTTTCTCATCCAAAGGTGCCTTTAAGAGGTTTTCACCTAGGGAATCATGTTTTTTGCTTTGATTATATTTTTTGCAGCTAAGGGAATTGACCTGACTACCAAAGTGTCCCTTTTCATGTAGTTGAATGCCCTCGACTTTGTTACAACTTTTTAGATTCACATCATCAGGAGAGTAATAAGAGCATTATCATTGGCACAGATGTCTAACGTGGGTTTGTCTCATTGGCCCCAGTCTATGAGTTCAAGATGGACAAGATGTAGCTCGTGTGAGGTGGAAGGGGGTATGGTGGAAATGGTATTGACGTGATTGTCAAAGAAGATATTGTTTTCATATTCATAAGGCATTTCGTGGAACTCTTCTTCATCAGCGCTTTTGATATCCAAAAAAGGACTCGAAGGGGCACCATCGATAGTAATATTAGGCATCGGGGTGTACCCCAAGCCTCTGTTGTATTTGTAGGAGATAGGATTTATGGGTGCTTTTCTTCCTTTCTCCTCTGGTCCCAGGCCATGTCCTTTGTAACCCATTTTTTCAACTATGACTGATTCTTTTGGATACATTTTTTTGGATATTCTTGCTGGATCTTCATCCTCTTACTAGTACAGCCATGAAGAGATATCTGCTTCGAGGCTCTCTTCATCAAGTGGGCCCCATTGCTGGAAGGTGGTGTTTTAGCATTGCATGACTGGTTTCGGGTCCTTTTTGAGCTCTTTTATTTTGCCAAATGACTTAGGATAGAGAGGGAGGTTGCCTATTAATAAGACGTCCTCCAATTTGTATTCTCCACAGCCATTGTCCAAGATCTTGATTTGATTATCTGGTTGGGATGAAATGGAGGCAACATTTGATGTGTCAGATGGAGGCGTTGGCGAGGGTCTATTTAGTGGGCAATGATACAGATGTTTCCCCTATAATAGTTTGCAATATTGAAAAGGTTGGGGATCACCTTTGACAGTGATCTCTCTTCCATTATAGGGTAATTTGATGCATTGATGATAGGTGGAGGGTACGGCCTGCAAGGAGTGAATCCATGGCTGCCCGAGGAGAATATTATTGGGGAGATCAAGATCTAGTACTTGGCAAGGGGTTTCAATTGTAATAGGTCCCACTTGAAGAGGTAAGGTGATCATGCCCTTCAAAACTCTCTCTGCATCATCATATGCTTTTATGGCGATCCTTCTTGATGTGTCTACCAAGTCCTCAAAAAGTCCCAATTGTTTTATTAACTTATCTGTACACAGATTAAGTCCGGATCCACCGTTTATCAAAATACATTTGACCTTGTGTTTTTGGATAAGGGCTTCAATGTGCAAAGGTTTGCTATGATCTTCATCTGCAGGAACATCTTTGGAGGTAAATACAAGGTGTTGCTGGGCAGCAAGGTTTCCAATGAGAGCTTGGAATTGAGTAGCATTGATGTTATCAGGAACGCTGGACTCAAGGAGGGCTTGTTTCAAAATTTCCTTATGCACAGGGGAAGTCTTGAGAAGTTCTAGAATGGAAATTTGTGCAGGGGTCTTCCCAAGTTGGTCCAAGAGGTCATATCGGTAGGTGGAAGACATGGGTGGGGGGTTTGGTAGGGGAGGAACTCCTTGGCTGGTGACTTTTCCTCAACGTGTGGTTACATTACAGTCATTTTGGGGATGGGAGGTGGAAGGCATGGTGCCTTGAATGACTATCCTAGCAGGGTTTGGTCTGCTTTGGGGAGGGGGAGGATTAACTCCTTGGATGGTTATGATGTTAACATGGTTGTCTACGGGCTTGATGCGACCTACTAAAGAGTCAAAGCCAGTTATGTGATTGGTGTAGTCATAACCCATTGTGTTAGATGATGAGCCTTTTCCTTTATCATGCTTCGGGAATGGTTCCTAGTACATTTTAAGTTTTTCATTGTTATTACCAGGTTTTGTGTTTGCTACTTCAATCTCACCCCTATCAATGAGATCTTGTATGTAGATTTTGAGCTTCATGCACTTTCGCGTGTCATGTCCCTTGATACGATGATACTCACAATACTCATTCTCATTATACCATCTAGGTTTGAGTTGATTGGGGTCAAATGGGCAAGTGATCGGAAAGACCACTGTGCCTGCTTGGACAAGTTTTTGAAACACCATTTCAATAGGCTCGGCAAGAGGAGTGAAATCTCTTGGAGTCCTGTTATTTGATCAGGGTGGTCGTCCCTGGACTGAAACATTGTTATGAGGCTTTTGTGATTGATTTTGGTTGTTTTGATTGTTGAATTGATGATTATTGGTGGTGTATTTTTGGGGAGCAGCCACTGTTTGGACCCACTTTGCATCAGTTACACCATCATTGACCACGTTTTTGTTTTTAGACCAGAATTTTGGCTTGTCGTTATGATAAGAGGAAGAACTTTGTGTCAATTTCTGGTAATGATTCAAGGTTCCTTCCTCCAACAAGACACGTTCAAGAGTGAGGCCCTTATCGGTCAATTTTTGGAAGGATTTGATACATTGGGATGTCAAGGGTCTTGAACGTTTAGGCACCAAGTTCTTTTAAAATAATTCAATTTGATGTTGCTCTGGCATGTCCCACTAGAATTTCTTGATAATATGTCGCCATCTTTGTAGGAAGTTGGCAAAAGTCTCTCTGAGCCTTTGTTTTGTGTTACATAGGTCCATCATAGAAACATCATTAGCCACGTTGTAAGCATAGTGGGCCACAAATTTCTCTGCCAAGTCTGGAAAGGAGACAATGGAGCCTCATGGTAGAGATGAGAACCATGTCAGGGCATCTCCTATGAGACTCTTGGGAAAGAGTCTGTGAAGATACAGGTCACTATAGGAGACTTCTTGACATAAGATGTGAAATTATCGGACATGGTCATAGGGGTCTCATTTGCCCTCATACTTGGTGAATTTAGGGATCTCAAATCCTGGAGGGTAAGGTGCAACTGATATGGACGGGTCATAAGGACAAGGACAAAATTCCTCAAACGAGTAAGGTTTTCTCTTATTAGTCCCTTCTTTCATGTCCTTGATGATATTTTTCATGTCTTGAATTTCCTTGATGAGATCTTGTTGTGGACTTTGATAATGATGAATTGTATTTGCCCCAAGAATCGGATGAGTCAATGAAGGTGCACCACCACCAATGTATTGATATGATGAGGAGGCGAGAACATGGGATGTGAGGACCGATGTCGCAAGGATTTGTGTGATAGTTGGTTGCGGTCCGCAAACTATTGTGACGGGATTGAGTATGGCCTGGATTAAATTTGCAACATTGTTGGTGGGAAGGGAAGTTTGTGGAATAGAAATATGTGGCTGAATGGATGGTGGTGGCATAGAAGCATGTTGGAGAATAGATGAGATCGGATTTGATAGTGGTATAGATGGTAAAGAGGAAGGAGGTGGGATGGAGACCATGGTGGGAGGTGTCACGGGTGGCATTGATTGAGCTTGGATGATTGGTGGGGCTGCAATTGATTGAGTTTGGATAATAGGTGCAGCACTTTGTGAGGGAGCAAGGTCTCCTTGTGGTTGTTGGACGAGGGTGGATTTATCAAATTCGGGTGGAAGTTGAGCTCCATTTTCAAGGAGAGTCTTTAGAAGTACAGTAGGATTGTGTTGGATGAACTTTTCAATCATCTCTTGGTTATAAAAGTCTACTAGAAAAGTTTTCACTTCCGGGGAGAGTTCATCTTGGCTAACCATGTTAGGATTTTGGCTTTGATCTTGATTACTAGGTTGCCCACTTTATGTAGGATCTTGCGTGGGATCTTCATATAGGACACTAATGTCCGGCATGCCATATTGCTGTTCAACCATCTTTTTCTTTTGGGATTGAGTTGTGACCATACACAAATAACCTTATAAAAGCTTGGAGGAGGAAATTTGTGATGAAAGGACTTAGCAAGATATTTGTGGAATTTTGGATTTTGTCTTTGATGACAAGGGATTTTGTTGATTGGTGGGGTTCTTGGATTAGAGCCTAGATTTGATTAGGATTTGGCACCTTAGTCCTTGGATGAGGATTTTAGGTGGTGGATGAAACCACAAGCAAGGTAATGAGAAAGTTGGGTAGAATTTAGACCTGGGAATGATGATTAAAAAACCTATCTTACACCAAGGGTTGACTAATGACCCTAAGCAAAGTAAAGACGTGAGTTAAGAGTCTTGATCGACTCAAAAAGGATTAGGCAAAAGGTACTTGGAGAGGATTCTTCTTCAAGCACGAGAGCCAATTGATTAATGATGAGGTCTAAATGAAACTTCACAAGGCATGTAACCTTAACGTGAGGTTAAATTGGATTAGAGGATGATTGGATTTGGATTTTGATAATTGATTTGATAACCGTGGGAGATTGATTTGATGTGCTAAGTCCTTAGGAAATTTGAGGATGATTGATGGAGGAGGTATGATAGTGATGGCTTAGAAGAAACTTGATGACTACGTTGTTCTTGGCATGAACATGAGTCAATGGAGGATCGATTCGAATGACAAGTTATAGGAAGGGACACAACCACCCTGATTTGGATGATAGTTGGTGTTTCAAAGGACAAATTTGAATGTTGATGGAGAGGACGAACTCTTAGCTTCTCTCTTAGGCTTATGAAATATGGGACAGACGGAGCTTTGATGCAATTTTGGACTTTGCGTGGGTAATGACCTGGACAATTGTTTGTGTCTTGACAAGTGTTTTTTTGCAAAGTATTTGGGGATAGTGATGTGTCTTTAGTCTACTCTTGGCAAGTATGTACCAAACAAAGAAAACACAATGATCAAATGCATATTATCTCAAGACACTCATGCTCATACACAACATTCTTAAGGCTGGCACGAACTATAGTCATTGGATCCCAATTGGTTTCCCAGCTACGCCTACCCAGAGAGGACACTTAGATGCTTGACCCCACTAGCTCCCCTCCACGACACTCACTTCTTTGGGGCAGCCAAGCATCAATTCCCATGAAAAATCTTCATGGTGAACTTTGTGTCTCTACTAAGGGCCGTAAAAATATGGGTGGCTTCGGAGGTCCGACCTCTTGCACCAATGAATAGAAGGTTTTTGGCCACTATGCACAAGGTGTTTAGTATGGCTTCCCGTTATGAGCTACCCTTCATAGTTGCGCAAGCACAATTGAGGCCTATAGCCCAATGAAGCACCAAGAACTTAGTAGTCACGCAAGTGTGATTGAGATCTCTAGGATCCTGCTAAGCACCCAATGTGAGAGTGAACTCTCATATAGCCCCAACTATTGACCCTTTCATAGTCAATGGCCTATTTATTATAGTGAGTTGGGAACCCCAAGTCCGGGTGTTCTCACTTGGGTCGTTCCCCTCTTACCTTCTCAAAGAGAAAGTTGGGAGGGCAGGCCCGCTAAAGGTGAACACAAACAAACTAGAAAAGTGCCAAAGGTCTGGATTTCTAATTGTCTAGATAGACAAGAGCATACTCTCCTACTTTCACACTTTCCACAAACACAAAAGACAATGATTCATTTACCCCCTAATTAAGCCTAAGTGCCTAAAAATTGAAAACACACGGTTTAATTGAATCTCCAAGGCAACCTGCAAAACCACTTGGTTAGTAGTTTCAAAATGAATTCTTTGACAAGTGTAGAATTGATTGATGAATCCTTTGACAAATGAGATCTGCAAACACTTGTTAGACTATCAAAACATCCAAAAACTCCCGATCCTAAAAAAGCTCTGAAATTTGGAAAAACCTCCAAAAACTAGATTTTGCATTATAACTCCTAGAAGTCTTAAACCCCTCTCAAACATCCTAACAATATATATTTAATATAACTTAAAGTATAAGAAAGAGAAAAGAAAAGAGGAAAATATCACTTATACTTAAATGTTATATTCCATATATAAAACTGCTAAAAAAAGCTCTATGTTTTTTATACGAGTAAACAGAAACTCGTATGAGTTATTCTACAGGCTCATATGACAAATCCCAGATAACCATACGACAGAACACAGAAACTCGTACTATGCAAGACAGAAATTCATACGAGTTTCAGTACAAAGGACAGAAAGCAGAAAGAAAAGAATCAACACAACATATATACATAAACTCGTACGAGTTTTCTCAATTATCCATACGACAAAAGAAACAGAGTCGTTCTATGTTAGATAGAAACTCGTACAAGCTTTCGCGTTGAAGCGGAACCTACGATAAAAATTCACAAAAACTTGCAAAAAGAGGTTAAATTCAGGGATGTGGGTCCCACCGGGCGTGCCAAAATAAAGAGGGGAAAATAAAGCAAGGTGGATAGGATTGTTAATATGCAAATCAAACACTAAAAACATAAGAAGATGAAGCATAAACCAAATCACAAAAAAATAACATGAAGACGATGCTTATACCTTGCTATCTTACCTTCTCCTTCAGATGGAGCTTGATGAAGTGAAGGCACCCTTGAATGATGCTCCACTTGATGTGCTCCTCTTGCTTGCTTGATGTGGATGGCTCTCCTATGTTGTGCACAAATGAGATGGATCTTGAAGGATGATGGGGATGAGATGATTAAGTGTGGATGAGAGATGATTCTGACATGGTAAGGTTGCTAAGATGATTTTCCTAGGCTCAAAAGGGCAACATAAGATTACTAAGCTTGGAGATGAAGAATGAAGGGATGGAATCCTCAATTTATAGGAAGAGGAGAGGAAAAATGGATGGCTAGGATGGATTCAAGATGAAGGGCTAGGATTGTTTGTGAACTCACACAAGGCCCAAGAGAGGGTGTGGAGACCAAGAGATATGCCTTAAAGTCATTTCTTGTCTCCACACTCCTCAAGGTACATTGGGAAGACTTCCCAATGTGCCTTGAGAAGAGCAAGGGATGGGACATTCCTTAAAGAATGGGGAGGAGGAATTTAAAATTCTCCAAAAAGGGATGATCATGGGGATTGGAGGAATAAGAAGGAATTAAAAATTCCTTGAGAGAGGAGATGCCTAGAGGAATGTGAGATTTTGAAAATCTCACATTCACCTAGGAAAAGAGCATTTAAAGCTAGCAGTTGGATGGAAGGGATAAGGGGTTGACTTTGTGACCAATCATGATGATTAGTCACTAGCAACTCATTAGGAGGGGGATTAGAGGAAATGTTAGGTGAGATAGGATTTGTAGGAGGATTTGACTAGGAGAGAGAATGAGTGGAGGGAATAAAAAATTAGAAGAATAAGGTTAAGTGAGTTTAGGGAGTTTCTAGAAGACTTTATTAGGTTAATGATGAATTAAGAAGATGATCTGTAGGAATCATGTAGGTTAACTAGTTAATTGAAATTAATTAGCTAAGAGGAAGATTTGTGAGGATTTAATTTTTTAGAATAATAAAGAAAGGGATTGATTATTTAATTAATATTGAGGAGAATTTGAATTAACATAATTAATTAATTAATTATGTGAGGAATTAAAAATAATTAAAATAATTATTTTTAAGTGTCTACAGAAACACCCTTTTATCTATGGAGGTTGCTCATAATATTAACTTAGAAGAACAACTACCCATGGGAGAATGATACGATCCTCTCAAAATGGTTACCATTATCAATATTTCAAAGTTACATCAATAATGGTACCATCTATATGATCAAAATGATGATAATCAAATCAAATCAAGATATATATATATATATATATATAGTGAAAAGATTTAACACTACACAAGATTAGTTCCTTTAAACACATTGACCTTTCGATTAGACTGTGTTACCTAGAATGAGAGGATAGATCAATGGTGAATTCTTGGAGTATGCCAGCGTCATAGCTCCCATTTTGGCATTGGTTGAATATGAATATGCATGCAAACAAAAACTGTTCAAGTCCGAGACTTGTTTGTTGTATACGATAGGTGAGAAAACAGTTTGAAAAAATTAAATTTGCACAAGAGCAATGGAGAACAGGACTAAACGATGATCCTAATAATATGCAGTGCAGGGGCGATATTCATTGTCTCGATGAATTAAGATGCTGCAGCATCGGAATTTGTGGTCCATGAGTGGGACTTTGCTATTAGTGACTGCTAATCAATCCCTTTATTTGCTGCAATGGGACGTTGTTGTTGCTGAATATGATTATTAATTGGGTTATGCAATATTCTATAGATTCTATAGATTCTTCATTTTGCATTTTGCTTTGTTTTGTTCTTAGATTTAACAAGTGTCATGTCATGACTAGTTCTTGTCGTTTAGATTTGTAATAGTAATTGAGTATATTTTTTTTTATTAATTAGAAATAGAAGAGATTAATAATTTTGTAATGTAACTTTAATTGAATCCTAACCCTAATTAAGTTGTAATCTTATTTGAATCTTAGCTATAATAATAATTGAATTTTAATTATAAATTAATTGAATCCTAAATTTAACACATAATAATCCCTAACCTAAATTGAACACTAATCTCAACCCTTACCCTAACCCTATTTTAAGTCTAATAAAAGTCATGGTTCTAATTCCAATTATAACTCTAATGTTAAATGAATTGTATTCCAAACCTCTTTGAATCCTAATGATAATTTGACCCTAGCACTAAATGAAATTTTTACTATATAAGTTTAATTGATCCTTAACCCTAACTCTAATTTTTAACTTTACCTAACCCTTGCCCTAATTAAATCCTTACCCTAACTATGTTTGAACTATAACCATAATTTAACCCTAACTCAAAAACTTATTTTATAATTTTAATTAAATACTAAGTGAATCATAGTCCTAACCCTAATTGAACCCTACTCCTAATTAAACTCTAACACTAAGCTATAAATATGATTCCTAATTGAACTATAATCCTACCCCTATTTCTATAGTAATGGAATATGATTTTTTCAAACAATTATCAAATAGAAGAAATTAACTAAAATAATCACACAATTAGTTATATAAAATCAATTTAATTAATTTTTTTTCAATTAAGAATACTATAACTCTTCTAAAATTTAATATTTATTTGAGAATGTGATTTGTGAACGGAGAGGAAATGAGAACAATTTCTATTTATATTAGATTGTATTAATATTTATTATATTATTTTTTCTATATTCATTGTATTAATTTTTTAATTATTATTATTTTGTATTATCTTACATTAAGCATAATCTAATCTTATATTTTATTTGTATTATAAAAATGTTAATTTTATATTATTAAAGTCAAAATTATCATATTTTTTTATTTTTATTCTAATTACTAATGTATTATATTGTTGACTTAATTTTATTATAATATTAGTGATTTAATTATTAGAATATTTTTATTTTAAACATTATATTACCATTTTATAATTTTTATGACTATATTAATAATGTTTTATATTATATTATATTATATATTATTATTCTATTATTTTAATGTTACGTTATCAAAATTTAATACCATTAAATTAGGTGAGAATATTGCTATTTATAAGTTACTTAAAAAGTAAAAGATTTGTTACCTTGTAATGGTAACTAACAATATTTTCAAATTTGCATGCATTTAGTGAACAATGAGCGAGAGCAGGAGTGTGGGAGCTAGGGTTTCGGTTGTTGCAGAGGAAGGGGAGGAATTAGACGATGATGAGGACGATGGCTTGGGAGCCTTGGCAATGAGTATCGTTGTCTGGCTTGACCTGGATGATTTGCGATGCCCCCTTCATTCCCTCTTTCTAGCGCATCGGTTTTTGGGGTCTCTCATTGAGGTGGTTGTTTGGGTTGCTGCAGTTGTGGGCTTAGTGGGTCGGAGCCAGTGGGGATTTTTTCTAGCGGCTCTCTCCTCCTCTCCTCTCTGTTGGGTCGGTCTTGTTAGGCCATTTTGCTCTGCTTTGGCTTGTGTCCCTTTGTTGTGCCCTTTCCCCTGTTGGGTCGGAGGATTTTGTGCTTGCAGTGCTTCTTCTGTCATTTTCCTCCTCTCGGGCTGGGATTTGTGGAGCTCTTCTGATTCCCTTTGGGTGGAAATGCCTTGGTTTTGGGCAGTTTCTCGGCACCCTTCTTCTCTCTATGTGCCTGTTAAGAAAGGTTTATCTCCTATAGAGATGGAGATATCTTTCGGGGAAGGAGTTGGATGCTCCTGTTCTGAGGTGGCTATGTTGGGCAGAGGTTGTTCCGGTATTGTGCTGCAGTTGGTGTGGTCTCTCCTTCTGAAGAAAATTTGTTCTCTCCCTATTGAGGTGGGGGTTGTTTCTATGCTATTAGAGTTTGGTAACACTTTTGGTGGTCCCGTTTCTTCTACGTGGCCCCTCGGTGCTTCCACGATTGGTTTCCTTTTGAGGGATTTTTCTCTTACTACTCAGTCCCATGGATCTCTTCTTGAGGCATTGTACTCTCCTATGGAGGTGGAGTGGTTGCTTGGTGTTTGGGTGGTTAAGGGGTTTTTTGGTGCTTCCTCTCATGGTTTGGAGGACTTTTCTCTTGAGGCTGGTGATTTTTTGGTTACTGGATCTTTTCTCTCAAGCTATTTTTTATCTTCTCCTATTGAGGTGGAGAGTGCAACAGAGCTTGGTTGGATGGATGCTTTCCTGATCGGGCCTCTGTTTCAGCTCAAGGCGGTTGAGGGGACCACTTCAAAACCCTTTGAAGTGGTTCTAGGAGCCATTTCAAAAGCTAGTTTTAAGGTTAGAGAAGCCTTTCAAAATCCCTTTATCTCTAAAAATCTTGTTTTATTTTCCTTGTCTTTTCTTATCTGGCTAGTTGCTGATAGTTTTCAAGGGCCCAGTCCAGATTGTGGTTGTTTTTGGTTATGGGCTAGTCATGATTTTTGTTGTCTGAAATCTCTATCTCAGGTCAAGGGAGCCGGAAACATCCCTGTTGTTTGGTTGAGGGTGCATGCTAACCCTCATCATAGTTTGAATCTTTAGCCTAGTTGGTGTAGCCAACTTGTTTTATATTGATTATATCTTAAGTGTTTGGCTGGTTCTTCCTATTGGTGTTTGTTGGTGTTTGCTGGCTTTTGCTGGCTTTAGCCGGCTCAGCTTTGTTTGGGCTGTTGGTTTTCTTGGTTAATTTTCTTTGGCAGTGTTTTTCTTTGGGTTCCAGATCCTGGTAAAATCTGAGGGTTTCAAGTCCCTCCAAAACCTGTTGTAAGGGGTTTCGGGTCCCCTCAAAACCTATTTTTCCATAATCAAAAACAATATTTTCACAATTAATTAATAATCAATTAATTTGCATCAAAATATTTTCACTTACAAAAAGTTTAGATTTATTATCAATTTTTGTTTTATTTTTTATATTAAAAGCAACCAAAACAAAGGGGCTGACCCAGATACAGTCACATTAACAACAAACGAGTAATTGTTAGCAGGGAAACAATAGAAACACAACCTCCTAAAACTTTCCTGTATCAAAAACTTTAAAATTTCTACCCATATTAATAGAGTTTAAAAGAGTAATAGTAAACCATCAAATATGCCACACAGGGCTAAAGATAAACAAGTCCAAGATTGTCTAGCAAGCTATATAACCATAACTATAACCAGTAAGGCCACGAAGGCCATCGAAAAACCCAAAAAACCACCAAGTAGCTAACATCCCTACTTCCTTTTGCCATGACTCATCTTGGGTAGGAGCCTCCTAGCCCATTCCTTAGTGAGAAATTTGAAGAGGTCTTTGCAGTCCTCTTCCTCCATTTTACCTTTCTAGGTATTTTCCTTCAAAAGACACAGAGTGGTCGCAAAAATGTGCATGACATTCAACGCAAATCTAGTGACCTCCTGTAGTCTTTTTTTTGGTGATATTCGCTCTACTGGAAATTTCCTGCACTTATTCGTTCAACGCATCCACTTTATTTTCCAGATCCAACATCTTGCCATTCGCTTCCTTCTTGATACTACTAGCTTCCTCAATAACCACCATTTTCTCAAACCCGAGGGTAGGGGAAGGGGAATTGGCCCGAGACTTGGGATCATCATCCAGGATCCCAAGGTTTTTAGGGCTCTCGGAGACATGGGTAGAGCTATCAGAATGGGGGGTCGAGGTAGAGTGAGACAGGGCCGCATTATTAGAGGGGTTATTCCCCATATCATGGGATGAGGAGGGGTCCTTAAAGGATTTCTCTTTTTTCAAGGGGCTTGGAAGCTAGTCTCACAGAGTGGCACAGAGTGTTGGCTTCATCAATGATCTCCACATCGGAGTCAGTTTGTTGGATTCTCACTTTCTTGGATTTGAAGGGTTTTGAATCCTCTGAGTGGCAAGCATACTTCTTGAATTTCTTGTTGGAGTAGCCAAGCTCAAGAAGGAGAGTAGGGATTTTTTTAGGGTTTGCAACAGTCTTGGGCGTGGATTGGTTTTTCGACACATTTTGAATCGAAATTGTGCAGGGAGGGAAAATGGCTAGATGGAAGATATACAGGCAAAGGATAAGGCCTTGGTGGAGAATGGTATAATCCTTGTTTTTCTTCTTAGCCTTAGCAACATCTCTCACGTTAGCAGCCATAGAATGCAATAGATAAAAAGGAATGGAAATAAGGTCCCTATTCCTAAGATGATTAAGAAAAGGAAGGTGGTAGTAAAAGAAAACCCCATATCGCCCTTCGAGTGAAATATTTCATAATGATGTAGCACACCTTGTCCCATGGCGATGGAAGTTCCTCGCGATTGAATCCTCTAGCCCGCTTCACAGGGTTCTCACCTTCACGAAAAAATTGGTTCAAACTAGTGGTGTTCGAGATACGACTTTGCTTTTTCCATTGTCAACCTTCTATGGAAAGGCCCGTCGCCTGAGCTATAACCTCCTCGTTCACTTCAAAAGAAATGCCACCCATAGTGACCCTTCTATCCTCCTAGGAAGCCACAAACTATTTATACAGTCTCTCGTCATTGCCTTTCATACTCTCCATGAACTTATCAATACCTCCTTCTATGCACACAAACCAAATTGTTGACCTAGCTTTGAAATCATCCATTTTATCTGATTCAAGTCTCAGTTTGTCACCCCCATTATCGTTTCATCCAGCTTAGCAGTAGTAATAAGAAGCACACCAAGGAGAAAAAAGAGTCGCTCAATAGCCAAAGAAGATTCCAAAAGCAGGCCCAACAAATTTTGATATAAACCAGTGTAATAATCACCGTGATTATTACAAGTAGTGATTGAGCAAATCTCCCAAGGCCGAGATCTATTCCACTCGTGCTAACCATTAATCCACCCAATGTAACTTAGCCGAGACAAGTTGTTGCCTTCATCACTGCCAATGTCATTAGACCGGATGATTAAAAAAATATTGCCTTTTCCGATATCGGTACTCCACAAGTAGATAAAATCGTTAATTAATTCACTTAAATTATTTTGGGAAAGATGACTAGGCCATATGCTGCTATGTGGCATATCCGTCCCACCATTGGCGGGATCCGACTTCAAATTCAAAATTTGGTAATTTATGATCCTCATCAGATAATAACCGATTAAAGGGAAAAGTGGAGGGAGGGGGGTCAACATTAAGACTTAGTCTTTTCTTTCTCCAAGATCTCCTTGGTGATCACTGGTAGTAGATCAATGCACCTCCAACACCGTAAGCCTTCTTGCAGCATGCCAACAACAACCATTGAGTCAGTAGCCACATCAAATTGCAAAAAATTAAATATTTAGATACATATTGTAAATAATTGAAAAGAAAATTAAACCATACTAAATATTATTTTAATCGCCTAAAAATTTGCCTTAAAAAATTCAAATATTTAGATACAGATTGTAAATAATTGAAAATAAAATTAAACCATACTAAATATTATTTTAATCACCTAAAAATTTGCCTAAAAAAATTCATGTAGAATGTGGATCCAGGAAATCCGGTAATAAGATGCAAATTATTTGAGCCAAGTAGGTTGAAGAAAAATAATTTCTCTAATTTGAAAACTTAAAAATCATGCATCTTAAATATAAAAAATAAAAAATAAAAAACATGAGCAGAAAAAATTCATAGATTTAATTGGTGAAAAAGCAATTCAATAATAACCAGTTAATGAAAATTGGGTGCAACCGATTGCAATAGTACTAGCCTAATGACAAGTACTAAAAAGGAGAGAGAATTTTAGAGAGGGAGAATAGTTAGTCATAGGTATGAACAATTTCATTTGTATATGATTATTAATTGGGTTATGCAATATTTCATAGATTCGTCATTTTGCTTTGTTTTGTTCTTAGTTTTAAAAAGGAGAGGGAGAATAGTTAGTCATAGGTATGAACAATCTCATTTGTATATGATTATTAATTGGGTTATGCAATATTTTATAGATTCATCATTTTGCTTTGTTTTGTTCTTAGTTTTAAAAAGGAGAGGGAGAATAGTTAGTCATAGGTATGAACAATCTCATTTGTATATGATTATTAATTGGGTTATGCAATATTTTATAGATTCGTCATTTTGCTTTGTTTTGTTCTTAGATTTAAAAAGGAGAGAGAGAATTTTAGAGAGGGAGAATAGTTAGTCATAGGTATGAACAATTTTATTTGTATATGATTATTAATTGGGTGATGCAATATTTTATAGATTCGTCATTGAAAGATCTATTGTTCAACTTTAATGTTTGACAAATGGATTGCATACTTAGCATGAATCTTTGTATAGAAACTTGCAGCTATAACATATGTAGATATTTGCGATGCTGCACTATTATTTGTATTCTCTATCTTTTATGATTATATGAGGCTTCTATCTTACCTAGGCAGAAGGTTATAGGGCATAAAGAGTAGTTTTATTCCTATTTTTCTTCTACATGGAAGTTCTAATGTCTATTCAATTAAGTTTTGTTGTGCAGTGATGTAGATACCATTCACATTCACACTCACAATGTTATAGATCTCCCTACTTGAATATCCCTTAAGAAAAAATTTCCTCCTTTATGTAGGAATCTCTTTAAGATTCCCTTGGATGGTCAATATTCACAATATTCTAATTATTTTAAATCTATTTTAAATTATTGGTTAGTTGAATTTTCAAAATAGTTTAATTTAAAAGTCATCTTATCAATTAAATAATGTCATGTAATGATGTAGTCTTGAGATGAGAATAATTGAATAAAAAATTCTTCCTTTGATGAACTAGCTAGATAGACTTTAAAGTTTCATGGATTATTGTTTTATGTTGAAAGAAACTAAAAAAATGTGTTTATTGTTTGGGCCTAGTTATTAATGTGTTATCATTCTCGATTTCTTGATATCAACTTGATTTCATATAATATTAAATTATCATTAGTTTTTTTATCGTTCATTGTTACATTAAATTTGAGGATCAAATTGTATGGATCTTACATTGTGGCATCAAAGTATTTGGTTCAAACACTAGGCCTCAACCTACTACAACAAATGCACATCATGAAGGAAATACTAATAAAAGAAAATTGTAAGTTTATAATCAATGGTGATTAAACCTTATTTTGTCATAATTTTTAATCATAAAAGTTTAGCAATATGCGACTCTTATGCATCTCTTAAGTGTGATTGAAAGCCTAATTTGCATAGTAAATCTTTAAAATGTTTTCTAACACATTATAGATTTTGGAGATCTACATGTAGTGCAAGAGATTACTCTCTTATTTGTGGCTAGAGTTAGTCACATGGTACATGTTGAGTGTGCCTCATGGATCTTGATATTCCTTTTTATCTTTAATGAGTTCTTTGAGTATATATGAACGATGATTTTAGTTTATTTTTAAGGATTTTGGATACCAAAATTTGAAAACTATTTATCTTCTCACCTTTGATTTATCATTGAAACTGAGCTCATTCTATGCATTATTATTGGAATTGATATTATTTTGTTTGGTAATGTTTTCCTTTTTTTTAAATGGTTTTGATTCAATGTTTCATCTAATACTTTTTAGTATCATGGTCATGATAGGCCTCTAGTAGGTCGTACAATGGAGTAGATTGTAGCGAACATGCTCGTTCTTGATGTTGAGAAATAATGCTAAACAAAACTCTTATTTATAGCTAAATGTATATTGAGGGAAATATTTGAGATATAATAGAAGCATGTAAGTTGCAAATAAATCAAATGATTGAAGGGTATAGAACTCCATATTGATAATGATCGATGATCCTTGAATTTATATATGAGATAAAATGCTAGCCTCTTAGTTTGGATTCTAAAAATGAGATTTATTTAAATGTTTGAGTGGAATGTATCTGGATGAATGGATGTTTTACTTAGTTTACCATTTATCAAGGTTTGGATCCTAATAATTGATGGAATTAGGGAACACTGAGAGGGGGGGGGGGGGTGGGGATCAGTGTTCTACTGGTAAATAAATTTTCAAACTTATTATTCTCAGACCACTGGAACCAAATGCAAGAAAGTAAAATGCAGAAACACAAGATAATCAATCATAAAATCATAACACCAGGAATTTTACGTGGAAACTCCGAAAAGGAAAAACCCCAGTGGGATTTGAACCCACAATATTATTCCACTATGGCCAGTAGTAAAACACTATTACATAAAGGGGAATGCACCTGCATTCAGGTTTAAAGCCTAGAGCTCACTACTCAAATTACAATATGGAAGTCTCATTGACTAATAGATATTTTAGAAAGATAACTACAATGATTGACCTCCAAAATAGCATCAAGCAATGCTTGGATGAGTTCCAGTTAAGTAGAAGAAGTCTGACTGTAACACCTCTGTAACTCTACCCTGTTCTGCTTCTCAGTCAGCTACCGGATGAGGAAAGCACATGTGAAACTGTGCCAAATAGGTTTCTCGATCACCACTTGATCATATCATACAATACGATACACCAAAAAGATCTTCTACATCGATCATATATATCCGCAATAAAAAATAAAACATTCATCAAGTCGATCATCCATATTATGTGGATCAAGAAAATGATGTCAAAATGATTTCTACATGTCGGCCCTATCATCCTATGCACAAATCTGACCACCGCAATCACCGCAAGGATTCCGGACTAGAAGTGCTCTACTTATCCTGAAATACCGTTGACAGATTAATGGACCATTTCTTCTATCGATTACCAAAATCCATAACTACCGGATGAGATTTCCAAGAAGAGTTGTCATCAATGAAAACCCTAAACCATTATACATGCACTAGAATACACCAAATGAGTGTCAGTTGCTAGCAATCTCCCCCTTTAGCATTGATGGCAACACTCGTGAAAAATGAATAAGTGTTGAAACCTATATACCGGATCAAAATTTATAAGGCTCCCCCTGACCAGAACTCAAAAACTTATATCATTCTCTGTACATTTTTCACTCCACTCTGCCCCTTTGACAACAATGCCAAAGATGGGGTGCTACACAAAAACTTATATACAAGGGTACATAGCATATATTCTATACATACTTGAAGATATCTGCAAAAATGGTCTTCAAAAATCCTAAGTGAGTATCCCACCCATTCTTTAAGTTGTCCAAAACTATAATGAAATAACTGAAAAATAAGCATATATCTCCACATCTTTTAATTCAGATGGAATTGGTTGAGCCATTGTCTTCATGCAATCAAATTTCTTTCTTAGCATGGTGTCCATCTGGGGAGCAATAAGGTTCTAGAGTTCACCAACCTGCCTCAGTATCCTGTCCTTTTTGAGTTTAGGCTCAAGATTTGATCAATTAGAGCCATCATCTGACCTTCTATACTGCAGACAAGGGCTAAATTGGAATCAAATGACTGAAACATATTATCGAGATTTCTCTGGGAAATACTAATCTACTTGTCAATATCTAAGGTGAATTTGGTTAGTATAAGGCATGACTTATATATCTTTCCTCCTTCACTTAGTGCCTCAGAGATAGTTTGCGGTCCTTTGTTTAATCTGACCCTGTCATCTTCAATCATCTTTCCGAAGGTTTGCATACACACCTCCTTGAATCTGTGCAATACTTTCTTGGTGGTAACCTTCTCCAATGACTCAAAAATGGTATTGATATTAATTTAATGTTTTCAATGTTCTTTTGTATTCTTAATTTTCAATGTTTAAAGGTGTCATGAACCGATTTTTGTTTATTTAGTTTACTAAGTTTGTATCGTTAGGATATAATTAAGGTTAGAGAACTTTAATTGTTTTTGGTAGTCAATCTTTTAAATAATTAAAGCAGCAAAACAAGGGCACGTTGACCCTATATACAAACAACCCGAAGGCATCCTTAACAAGCTGCTAACAACACATTAACATCATTGAGCAATTTATATTATATTGATTAAGGATTGTGAATTGCTTAAGGGCCGGTGTCAAATCAATTTCTATTTATTTTGTTTACAAGCTTTGTGTCATTAGGATGTGATTAAATGTGGTTTTATCCCTTCTTATCTAGTAGCATTTTTAGAGTTCTAACCTAGTATTTTTTTTTGGCTCCAATAGTCTCTCATACTATTGTGGGTTCACCGTTTACAATTTTAAAACTTGTCTTTAGCTAGTAATATTTGGAAAATGGTAGCATTGTAAGCAAATTTAGGGGCTTGTTCTAAGGCAAAATTGAATAGCATAATTTTCTTAATAACGATCAAGCCCCACAAAAAACTTTAAAGATTTTGATTATGGACGTTGAGAAATGTATAGTGTTTAATGTGGGTGTGTGGGGATACAACTATAGATGTATAATAATGGCTTCTTTTGTTATATGCATATCAAAAATATAAATTAAAGAGTAGACAACAAGCCTATTTTGACTATCTATGCAAGGGTGTAATAGACTAAAGAGAAAGCATAGCAAAACCAGTACATAAACTAGTCACATTAATTATAGATATGAACAACAAATCTTACATCAACAATTCTAAAAAGTGTAACAAAAGAAAACAATAAATTATGAGAGATACCAATGTCACGGGTATACAACTTGACCAATAGTGAGGTCACCAACCTATACACCACCACATCACTATAATCTACGTACCACAACAAGCAACATGTTATCCTTTAAGGGCCAATATCTATCTGTCATAAGCCCTATAGCCACACTAATTATAGATATAAATAACAAATCTTGCATCAACAACCCTAAAAAGTGTAACACAAGAAAACATGCCAACTACTACACCAAGAGATATGAGTGCCAATAGTAACCAACTTGACCAATATCCACCAAGGTACACCACCATATCACCCATCAAGCAATATATGAACTCTTGAGAGCCAACATCTATCTGTCATAAGCCTTATTGAGAAGAACCACCAAACTCAAGCTTGCTCCCTCTCACTAGAACTTTCTATTTTTCTTATCTTCTAATATTTTTAAAAACTATTAATTATATTTATTTTTAATCTATTTTTTTATATAATTAATCTTTAATAAACAATTTAATACAAAATATAGGATGTTAAAATTGAAAAAAAAAACAGATTTTGAACAGTAAAGATACTACCACAATTCTTAGAGCAATACTCCTCATCCCTACACGTCCATAACACTTACCATCACTCTTGTTTTAACTCATTGGAATACAAACACTCAGAATTGTTTTATGTGCCCTGTGACATTTGAACAGTGTTTGGACCACAATTCTTAGAGCAATACTTCTCATCCCTACACGTCCATAACACTTCTAGAAAATGGTTACCATCACTCTTGTTTTAACTCATTGGAATACAAACACTCAGAATTGTTTTATGTGCCCTGTGACATTTGAACAGCATTTTTTCCAAACATCCAACCAGAGGTATTGATTCATAATGCATCAATCTCTATGTGTTGCCATTTTTTTCTTTACCCAGCTGGTCGGCCCACTACTTCATTGCTTTCATTCCACGGCATAATAATAATAACATGTTTGAGTAGCTTGAAAGTAAATCATGGAGTACAGAATAACCAATCTAGTCAAGAAGGAAGACTTCCATTAATCTTATTGCCCCACCAGGAACAAATTTAATGAAGAAAATACCAATTTTCCCGCTTATACCGCAGCACATTTGTCAAACAACATCGATTCATGGGACAGAGAACTATGTAAGTGGATACTTAAATGATGAAATGGGCCATCCTGTCAAGACATGTGAATGATTGAATTGAGGGGATTCCTGTTTGAATGCTTTATCCTTTCTAAATGTATTATTACCCAGGAATATGCCTATCTTTAGGCTGTACACAATCACAGGAATACAATCTACAAGATCTTAATGTGCTTGTATAGTTTGGACATATCTGTCATTTAGATAGATTATGATACTGAAAGCATACATGTAGAGAAAAGGTTAACCCATGGATTTAATCTGGTCTAATCATTTTTCATAAATGATATAATTAAAAAGCATATCACAAGTTTTGTCGATTAATCTATAATCTTTGTTAGTTTAGTTCATATTTTTAAGTTAAAGATAGAGCAGAGAAGATTAACAAATCAACAAGGAGCGTATAACACGGAACAAGTTTGAAATATAACATAAAACAAGCAGCACAAAAACTGCAAGATTACAACAAACTGCTAACATCTTAGAGGGATTAAGCACAACAAACACATACAACCACTCCCAAGAAGCATCAAGAAACTGGCAATGTCCACCCAGCCTCTACGATGCACCAGCATGCAGGCATGAAGTTATATATATATGTAACATGTAATGTATGGGCAACATGTATTGTATGCATAGGATGTGGTAGACGTTGTCATGCAGTTTTATGTATGTATAACATGTATTGTATGCATAAGATGCCTGTGCATCGTAGGGGCTGGATAGATGTTGCCCAAGAGACTGTTGAAGTTATAGCTATGGTCAGATCCCTCCCTTGGCCTACATAGCAAACATGATTGTCTAATTGGCCTATCGGCCTTAGACAATCATGAACCCGTGTATACTCTAGAGAAAGCGGGTAATATACATTATGAAGCAGTATTGTTTTTTAAGTCCTTAACTAAGCATCAGTTAAGACACACACCCATCACCCATGGTTAGACACGTCTCCTCATTGATATTGTCCGCCACCCCTTGATGAAGGATCACATTGCCCTTGAAGAAGCCGACTCTTCATGAAGAGTCACCGTGGCATGTATAAGAGGGATGCTGCCTCTTTCATTTGATGAATTTTGGAACATACTCCAATCGTGTGGAAGATTTCCTATATGCAGTTCGTGTTTATCATCAACAAGTTTGTTCATCATCCACAGTAAATCGACTTCCATAGCAGATCGACTCTCATATAGCTCAAATCGAATTAAATTATCATCAGCGAAATCATTCCTTGGGAAAGCGAATACTCTACTTGGCAGATCGTATTCTTCCTTGGTTGATCGAACACATTCTTCATGGGTTGGATACATTAATGCAGTACGGACTGCATACACAGTTGTGCATTGTAAATTGATCTGAGCATATAGCTTCAAGGAGTGAAGCGATTCACATTGGCCTTTGTACTTGATCATTGTAAAAGCATCTTGTTGTTCATATTTGATATATATAGAGAGATAATTTCGTGCTCGGGGGAGACGATAGCCGTATATATCGTCTATGGTTGGGAGGGCAACAATGATCTGAATCATTGCCTGTGGTTAATCGAGCACACCCTATGATTAATGTGCATGGTCATCTTCTTGTGATCCTAGTATTGTAATGAAATTCAACATAAACAACCCAATAAACTAGAGACTCAAGGTGACTTGAAGTCAAAATGTTCTAGAGAATTCTGAAATTTCCATTTGAAACCATCTAAATAGACATTTAGGCTACTGTGTTTCCTATTAGCACATCCATCTTTCAGGATCAAATTAACTTCAAGAGGAACATTAATGTATCAAAATCATTCACATCCATCGTCATGTCCCATTCTCTCTTTGAAACCATTCAAAGAGACATTGAGACTTCTTTATTTCTTATCGGGACACCATGCCCATCTTTAAGGATGAACACAACCTCAAGAAGAATCTTAGCATGAAAAAGCAATTCACATTCATTCTTGATGTCCCATTCTCCCTTTAAAGAGACATTTAGACTGTTTTATTTCCTATTAAGACACCTATCTTTCGAGATTGACTCAATTTCAAAAAAAAAACTCAATATAATAAAAAGATTTACATCCATCCTCGATATCCCATTTTCCCTTATAAAAGAAGACCACTGGGCAAGGGCTGGAGCAAGCAAGTGATCCAGCAGGCTCTATCAGAAGCCCCTTTTTAATTTCATCCACATAATTTGTATACAGCGTATAAGGTGACGTGACACCATATGAACCTTAGTAATGAAAAATACAAAAACAAAATACACATAATTTGTATACAGCGTATAAGGTGACGTGATACCATATGAACCTTAGTAAATGAAAAATACAAAAACAAAATACAAAAGAAATACTATTTTCACCAGACAAAAATACTTTCACTGTTGCATGAAACTTTTCAATTAAGAAAACCAAAGGATGTTTGTGCGCCCCACGTCTTCATTGCACTGTCATTTCCACTCGGATTAGAGACATGAATATATGCTAAAGATATGAATAGGCCTGAAAGAGAAAAGATTCCCATGTCCAAAACTTGATTACCTCAACTTGGTATGCTTTTTTTTAATTTGCAAAAATCTTTTTGACTACAATACAGGAATTTGCTCTGCTGGATTGACAACACCATAGAAAGATGATGTTTTTTGGTTTTTCAATGAGTTAGGGTTGGAAGAGAAGATTTTAAACAAACCTCTTTAAAAAAGATTTGTTCAGATTTTTACCTAATAAACAAGCAAAGTCACAAACAACAATCAACTATCATATTGAATTTTTTTTTTTCAAAAAATGTTGAGTCCCAGTGTTCTATTGGGACGCATCTCCCAAAAAATTTCACATTTCTTATAAAGGGACGTATCTGGGACTTGGGAACTTGGGAAACGTTTCTTTACAGAACCACCACCTTTGCCATTTCCGTCAGGGACGCTGTCAGGTCACTTCCTATATGGCACATCTCATTACATACTGATTGCAATCTTTAACTTTGTGAAAACTAATTTGCCTTTCATGAGGCATTCATAAAGATCTTATCTTACAGATTTTGTCGTAAAGATTTCAATTCACCTCAATTTGTATATCAATACCACCCCTGTACCTCCACTCCGCTACCATCCCCAAATTTAGATACTTGATCCCCATCTCCGAAATCTGTCCCCGTGTCCCCACATCTCTCCATCAGAAAACAAAAAACAAAAAATTGTATTGATGCTCATCACAGAACATCAACTAGTTAGGGCCCAATTCAAAATTGATGTTGTGTGCCTACAAAAGGCACAATTCACGGGGTGGTTGGTAGGATACTTTTAAAAAGAATAAGGCAACATTAAGAATAAAAAAATGCAACCATGGTCCCCGAATAATAATTCTGAACTGGTTGGTATAGTCATACATGGTACCTGGTTCATACACAGTTGTACTAGTTTTGGATTTAGTAGCATGTATGTGAACATTCCTTTATGATTGTTGGCTTTACTTGGGTAAAGTTTAGAATTTCAAGTGAATTGGAGGCAATTTTCAGGAAACATGATGAAAGGTGTTAAAGAAAATGGAAATGGGTCACACTACATGATATTATCATTTCATTTATTTTGGGCTACTCTGTTTGTCCTGTTTACTCATGTAATTTGATCGTTTCTTCCTCGAAATGACGGCAGGTATTCTAATCTTCTAAAAAGCAGAAGAGGTAACAACAAAGAATGCATACTCCTTTTTGAATCAGTAAAAAAAATGTCTCCCAACTGTTGCCCAATCAGAGTTGATATAAGAAAAAAAATGCAGTAACAAAAAAATAGAGGAATTTTGGAGTCTCATGAGAAGAAGCAATAGATCAGTAGAGATTATGGGCAACACAGCTGCTAAGGCACTTGCCAATTGTGTTTCTTGTGGGACTAAGGAGGTTCGAATCTTGATGCTTGGATTAGATGGAGCAGGTGCATAATGTTTTTGAGTTTTTGATATTTTGGTTTAAGATAGAATGAAATTTATTGAGATGTTGAAGTTTGATCTGAAATGTTGATATAAAAATAGATATAGTTGATTTCCAAAAGTCTCTTGAACAATATATGGACTGTGAAAAACTTATATTAAGAGTATAAACATATACTGAGTGTGATCTAAAATGTTGATATGAAATAGACACGATTTCAGAAATAGTCTCTTGAATAATATATGGACTGTGAAAATCTCATACTAACTAGGAGTTTGAATGTATATTGAGCGTGATCTGAAATGTTGATATAAAAATATACACAGTTGATTTCAGAAATGGTATCCTGAATAATATATGTAGTGTGAAAAACTCATACCAACCAGATTGTAAACAGTCCATATTATGATATCAGATTTCTACAATCCATAAAATTGTAAATTACTGTTTTCGAATTTGATTGACACGCAATCAAATCCAAAAATAAAAACTTACAACACTCCATATCTCATTTATTACTTACACATTCAAAGCTGAAAATACATATAACCTACCTACTAAGCCATGGATCTGTTTGTTTGATCAGGTAAAACAACCATTTTATACAAGTTGAAGCTGGGAGAGTATGTGAGAACAGTACCCACAATAGGCTTTAATATAGAGACTGTGACATTCAAAAACTTGAGCTTCACAGTATGGGATGTGGGTGGCCAAGACAAGATTAGGCATCTGTGGAAGCAGTACATGGTCAATGCTCAGGTAAAACTAAAACAACTCTACTATAATAGATTTTTCTGCTGGACTTAATAGTTAAAAGTAGTACTTTGTCATTTTTTGGCATTGGATGGGGTGTTAAATTTTGAGGACAATTATCTATTATTTTTTAATAGAGATTAAATGTAAAATTATTATTGGTTGTTTGGTGATCTATTTAACATTTAAATAAAATGTTAATGATGTGTATTTAAGTGAATTTTTGAAGTAATTATTTTGTTGATAGATTCATCAAAATATTGAATTTGTGTTTTTTTTTTAGCATGGGTGTAAATTGTTAATGACATTAGATTTCCACAATCTATTATACTGAGAATTTGTTGTTTCTGGCTTTTGATTGTGTGAGTTTTTGCATTAACTATTGGGATCACACTCAGTGATCCATCATCAGAATGAAGGAGTCTAATTTTATTTTGACGATTGATCACATAATATGATCTGAAAAATTGATGAAAAAATTCTCACACAAATAAAACCAAGAACAGTAAATTGGTGTAAATTGTTTTAATGGAAAAACAGGGGCTTATATTTGTCATAGATAGTTGTGACAAAGAGCGGCTGAAGAAGGCAAAGCAGGAATTGGACAGTTTGATCAATGATCCAGAACTGAGCAGTGTGAAGCTTTTGGTTATGGCCAACAAACATGATCTTCCAACGGCGATGAACTCTGTTGATATGACTGAGAGGCTTGGTCTTGGAAATCTGAGCGCTACCAGAAAATGGCATGTCCAGAGTTGCAGTGGAAAAACAGGGGAAGGCCTTCATGATGCTCTAGATTGGCTCGCCTCTGCAATCAAGTAATTATTCGGTACTTCATTGCAATGTTTCTGCATTATTTAAAGGACTAATCTTTGGGCTTTTCTATTATTTGTACAGAGAGCCCAACATCTTGCAGAGAGTGGGAAGCTTCAGAATGCCACGATCGCTCTCCTATTCATCCAGGAGATCACCATCAGGTACTTCTTGCCCTTGTAAGATCAAGTTATCACTTAACATCAAATGATTTATCATTCAAACAGTCATTAAATTGTCAAATTAGAAATAGCCCACTAAAAATCTCCTTAAAAGTTACCTAGAGATCATAATGAGCTCAATTGATCCTGTTTTGAATAACCCAATACATGTTTCTCAGGTATTGTGGGCTTTAAATCATGCAAACCAGAGAAAAAAAACTGCTGAATCAAAGTTCAGATTAAATCATGTACAGATACAGACAAATTTACAGCATGTTTTTACATGTTTTCTCTATTTCTTCCGATCTGTAGAGCTTTCGTGGGGAAATCAAACACCAAGCTTATAAGTTTAGAATTACATACCCTACTTACCAAAAAGAAAAGTTTCAATGCACAGATATTATTCCCCATAAAATTTTATTACGGCCTACACAAGCAAAGCAATGAATACAAAAGCATGAAAAGTATCTGACAATCTTGTACAGGTCGGTGACATGTATGGTTGTCAATGTACTCGAGTTTGAGGTTTTGAAGACTTTTTTTGGTTAAAGAGTCTCAAATAACTGCTGGACAGAATGGTGTACATGCACTCCAAGCCTTCTAGAAGCTTTTTAATCATTTTTTTTGGTTCAATTTTTTCTTTATTTGTGAGTAGTGATTAAGAATCTATTTGGTTTATTTAGCATTCATTGTATGATATTTTGGTTCTAGCATATTTGTAGAGTTTCTTATGTTCATTTAACATGTTATAGTACTTATAAAACTTTCAGCAATTGTTGTGCCTTATGAATCATTGAACTCTTTCTCTTGCTCATTTAACATGTTACCTTGCAAAACTTTCAGCAATTGGGGGTAAGTCTGAGTTAGCCTAGTGGTGGAGAACTCATGTTCTCGAAAGAGGTTACAAGTTCAAATCCCATAGGGGTAAGGTGTGTACACCTCGTTTGTAGCATTGGCCTCCCGCAAGGAGTACGGATACGAGGTAGTCCCATGGCATCATGGACTATTAAATAATCTTTCGTTCCCCTACCTTGTGAATCAGTCCCATGGCATCATGGACTATAAAAGAATCTTTCGTCCCCCTACCTTATGAATCAGTCCCATGGCATCACGGACTATAAAAGAATCTTTCGTCCCCCTACCTTATGAATCAGTCCCATGGCATCATGGACTATAAAAGAATCTTTCGTTCCCTGCCTTATGAATCAACTGACTCTTTTAAAACCTACAAGCGTTGTGCCTTATGAATCAGTTGGTTCTTTACCTCATCAATTGATAATTAAGAAGCATTTTTCATAATCTATCAAATTATAATATTAATATCAAGATTCAAATACATAATTTTTAAATAAAACTCAACCCAAATTTCTTGAATAAATATCTACATATTGCATTGCCTAATTATTTGATTTTTTTAATAGATCATTTTCTTAGTATCGAGTTTAACAATTATAAACAACCATTGATTTGCAGACGATGCACGTGTTTCTTGCTGGACAAGGCGAAGAAAAAGCTTATCTTTGAGCAAAACAATCAAAAGACTTAAATAATTTGTCTTGTATATGTATGTCATTTGTTAAATTAGTGAATTATCTATTTATCTTGCAAAATCAAGTTTTAAAATTGGTTTTTATAATGATTAAATAATAAAAATGTTATTCTTCAAAGATAAATATTTGTACAATAATTAATATAATATATAATATATTTTTTTATATATTTTATTATTTGTCAAAATCAATGATAATTATAAATGATTTTTATAAAAGACGACGAGTTTTAAAATAAATAGAGGCATTTTTTATATTTACAATAGAATTTAAACTATTTAATATAGATGTAAAAATATCATGCAAATGTTTATTTACTTGATTAGAAAATGTTTTTAAATTTATTTTAATAAATAATTTTATTCAATATTGATGAATAATAGATGGTGGTGATAAATTTCAATATCATGTAGAATAATTAGGTTTCTAGAAGCTATCAAAATATATAAATCTATTTCTTTGCTCAATTTATTCTATATCTTGAATCAAATTTTATTTCTTTTTATTCTTATTCAATAATCTAAGTAAGAAATAAGAAATTTTAAATATTAATGAAATAATTAATAGCAACAAAATTGTAAAAGAGATAACAATGAACATTCCAAAGTAATCTAAAAAGGTAGTTAAAAAATGACAAATATTTATTAATTGTCAAATAGATCTAAAACAAACTCTCTAGAATTTATTTGCCTATCTTGGTTTACTTTGATTCGATATCCTTAATTAGTGATAATTGTTCAAATACAATATAGATCTAATTAGTCATAGTAGAATATTATTGAATCGCAAGAACATTTTTCCTCTAGACCATACTAGAGAACACCATCCACACTATAAACCAAACCATATAGAAAACAAAAAAACAATCTACAAAGTGATTGAATGCATGATGTTTTCTAAAACTTCCTAATACAACTCCACTAGTTTCAAATCACTACACATACTGCACTTACACTTTGAAATGCATAGCACAATGTTACACCTAAAACCAGTGGTAAACTTGAAAAGAGTTTAAAAACTAATAGATATGATTTTCCACCTTATATTGAAATCTAAAGATAGATTGAAGTCACATTACCCTAGTGTTTGAAACTTTTAAAGATATATTTGGGATCTCACCTTGAAAAATGTGATATAACTAGATCTAAAAAAAAATTAACTAGTTGACTCAAGTCTCATACTTATTGAAATTCATATATATAACCTTTTGAGAAAGTCATAGAGACTTGATAATAGTTTTGAAACCACCCTCTTCAGTGAATAATTGTTTTTTAAGAAGTGCAAGTGTGAGATCATGAAATCATCTTTCTCAATCCTTCTATAAAAAAGTTGACAATTCAAAGGAATTGTTGTTTAAACTTGGAGATTTTCATCTCTATTTGGATTGATTTGAAAGCTATAAGAGATCAAGTTTGCAATGATATTGTGAAGCTCTTATTCTTTAGCATTTTGGTGTTTGATACATATTGATTAATTGAACTAAAATTAAACCAATAGAATGAAATCCGTCTAATAATTTTTATGAATTTTATTTGACACAAATTATAATATAAATTATTAAAAATTATTAAAGTGGTTCTTTAATGCACGAGGGTTCTCTTTGTCTTGTATTTCAAAACTAATAATGAGATAGAACAAGAGGTTATTGTGTTGATATTGGAATTAGTATCTTCTCTAGGAAGGCACCTTAAGGTTGAGAATGATTCATTTATTGTGATTAATGGTTTTCATAAAAGATTTGATTCGAGCTAGAAGAATAATTGGTTTCTAGATGGAGATAAAGAAGCTAAAGAAGTCATTTGATTCAATGACATTCTCACACTAAGTTATTGGGAAGCAAATATGCTGATAGATTTATTGGATAATATTAAGTTGGTTCCTTTCCCAACCCTTTTTAGTAGTTCTAGTGCAAAATGGATAAGATTGGATAAATTAGTATCCTTTAGATCTTATTTTTTATTGATTTTTCTTTTGGGCTTCATAGTAGCTCCTATTGATATGAATTTAAAATTGGTAATTATCTCCCTTTGTGATGACATTTGATTGGCCACATAGGATTAACTTAATATGTGTAGACGACATAATATTTGTGTTCATATGCCTCATTAAATTTGATATATATTCTTCATCTTATATATTTGAATGTTTCACTTATTAATGTGATGGTTGTTGGTTATTTCCTTGTTGTTGATTGACATTCACTCAACTTTATACATAGTGGTAGGCATTGGGGACTAAAATGTCAATTAGAATTTGTATATTTTTGTGAGAGGATTCTTAATTGTGATGGCCAAAATTTATGGTTCTACAAAACCTCATAACCCAATTTTTAGGGGTTGAGTTTCTAAAAAAATGAGTTAATAAAAAATTTAGTTTCATTGATCATACAACTTTAGATTTTTAAAATCAATTTTGGGTGTAGATTGTTGGTGTTGGAAATAAGCCACACCCGGACCGACGATGGACTGGTCCAAGAGGGGCCAGTAGCTCAGTGGTAGAGCGCTCCAGCAGCGTATGGAAGGTCCTAGGTTCGAGTCCTAACTGGTCCATGTCTCAACATGTTATCAGAGCCAAGTCTAAGCTAGGAGCCCCAAGCACACGAGAGGTGTGGCTTAAGGGGGGGTGTTGGTGTTGGAAATAAGCCACACCCGGACCGATGATGGACTAGTCCAAGAGGGACCAATATCTCAGTGGTAGAGCACTGCAGCAGTGTATGGAAGGTCCTAAGTTCGAGTCCTAGCTGGTCCATGTCTCAACATAGATAGTGTTGGTGGGGAAGGACCACCTTGCTTGAAGACATCAATTCATGAATAATTTATTCAAAATCTTTTTATGGTTATTTTGATGATTGAGCACATGGGTTGGCTTCTCTATTTGTGTTCATTTTCTTGTTTAATGGTATGGATATTGTTGTGGAAGTGACTTGTGTTGGGATTCCACTAGTTGATGAGTTAATTTATTCACCCTCATTAAAGGATTTCAGACTTGAGAGAAAATAATTTTGAACCATTTATAGAGACTTAAAATTTCTCAAAGACTTATGTCAAGTCTTGGAGTGAGATAGAAAACTTATGGTCACCCACAATCAAGAGTAACTTGAGGTTGTGAGAAATTATACTGTCATATTTGGATTCAAGGTACTTGGTATGAGCAAATAAAAATGGCTTCAAGTTCCCTAGTCTTGGTGCATTCCTTTTTCCAAATTTGTTTTGGGTAGTAGAATGGATGTCAATGGTTTAATTAGAATGGAGTAACTAGCTAGAGCTAAGGTGATATTCTTTTAGTTGGGATGGGTGTATATGGAATGCTAATGTGCAAGGTCTTCTTTTAATTTTTATATAGTTGAATCTAGGTCTACTTCTCTTATTTTGGGTAATGGTGGTTGTCTTCAATTTTATCTATTATGGTCACTTTTTCGTAACTATTAGTCAATGTTATACTCTCTTTTTTTGGGTGGTTGAGTGTACATTTTCTACAATTATTTATTTTGCACAAAATGTTGGTTGATTATTAGTTTAAAACCACCCTCTTAACCGTATAATTAATTTTTGACAAGTGTGAGTGTGAGATCATAAAATCATCCTTCTCAATCCTTCTATAAACAAGTTGACAATTCAAAAGAATTGTTGTTCAAACTTTGAGATTTTTGTCTTTATTTAGATTGATACGAATGCTACAAGAAATCACGTTTTCAATAATATTGTGATGCTATAATTTTAACATTTCATTGTTTGATATATTGATTGATTGAAATAAAATAAAACCAACAAAAAAAATCCATTTAATAATTATCATAAACTTCATTTAACACAACTTATAATATAAATTATTAAAACTTATTCAAGTGATTCTTTAATGCATGAGGGTTCTCTTTTCCTTGTCTAGATGGAGTTAAAGAAGCTGCAATGACATTCTCACACAACTATTGGGAAGCAAATATGGTGATAGATTTATTGGATACTATTAAGGTGGTTTTAGATCCTTTCCAATACATAGTAAAATATAAAAAAAAAATCCAATTCAAAGCTTACTTATTTCCAATGGAAAGAAAAACTCTCTCCAATCATGGTAATGGTGATGCGTGACGTCCATGGGGTAGAGCCAGTACAAACTCAAGATAAGGATAAGCAAAAGTAGTGAAGAAGCAGCCTTATCTACTGGATCGATTGCCTTATCAAGAAGCAGCGATCAGTGATATAGTGATTATAGTGATTAGACAATGGAGAAGCCTCACCATTTAGTACAGCTTATAGTGGATCTCATATAACTCTGCTCACACAGACCTTCCAAAATATGTTGTCCTTATCAACTAGCTGGAATCTCCTCTCAAAAGCTGAACGGCTCCTCTCAATTCAAATAGCATTTTTGGGATCTAATGTATGGATGGAGGTTTCATCAAAGTGGGGTCAAATGACTTTGGGATCTCATAGAGTAAGGCTTAGATTTTTTTACTAGAGTTTGGAGTGCATGTGCATTGACGTACATAAGAGTTGTTTGAATTATTTTGAACTGATTTCGTATAAAAATTGAAACGAAAATGATTGTCCTTATCAACTAGCTGGAATCTCCTCTCAAAAACTAGCTACTAGGGGTATTCATCAAGAGTAATGGCTCCTGTGAATTCAAATAGCATTTTTGGGATTTGATGCATGGAGGGAGGTTTCAAAAGGTGTTCATCAAAGTGGGGTCGAATGACTTTAAAATCTCATAGAGTAAGGTCTAGATTCTTTTGCTAGAGCTTGGAGTGCATGTGCATTGTCGTACATAAGAGTTGTTTGAATTATTTTGAATTGAATTGAATTTTCATCTTTGTCGAGTCCGTATTAAAATTCTAAAGTTCAAAAGGAAAATGATAGTCCTTATCAACTGGCTGGAATCTCCTCCCAAAAGTTGGCTACTAGGGTCTTCATCAATAGTGATGGCTCCTGTGAGTGGGATCCGATGCATGGAGGGAGGTTTCAAAAGGTGTTCATCAAAGTGGGGTCAAATGACTTTGGGATCTCATGGAGTAAGGTCTAGATTCTTTTGTCAGAGCTTGGAGTGCATGTGCATTGTCATATATAAGAGTTGTTTGAATTATTTTGAAGTGATTTTCATTTTCATCTTTGTCGAGTTCGTATAGAAAATCTAAAGTTTAAAAATAAAATGATATTGATGTGAATGGAAATTGATGTGCTTAATAGGACTATATAAAAATAAATAGTTAATGAGTTGTTTGTTCATTTGAAAGTTAAATGAGGTTTAACCTCTAAATTAACAAACAAATTGCTAGTAATTTAAGTTTTTTTAACATGATGTGTTATACATTTTTTTTTTCAAAAGAAAAATAAACTTCTATATCTTCTACTTGACACAATCCACTCTAAAAAATTAGAGGACAAGTGTGAGTTAAACAAATTTCTATATCTCCTAGGCACAATGCATTCTCAAAAATTGGAGGAAGACAAGTGTTAGTTTATATATAATATTTGATGATTATATATTTTATCTTTCTAGACCAAGAGTAAAAAAATGTTTCAACAATGTGAATAACTAATTTGATTACAAAAGAAACTCGTCCACCAAGTATCATTTGAGATTTAAACAAAACAATAATCTACGTGAATTCTTACAAGGAATGGTAGGTCTTGATTTCATTCATACAAGAAAATCATGAATGATGAAATGAGGCTTTATTTTAAAATTCCTATTAAAGTATTAAGCCCATTTGATATAATTAGTGTCATATTATGAGTTCTCTTTATAATCAATTATTGCACCAATTGCACATAAACATACAAACCAACAATGAGGGTTTACGCAACTATAAACTATAAATGTTGGCTTGGTCATTTCCATTTTTGAGTAGTGGTTTTTACCATTGTTGAAATTAAGAGATTTGACATGGCAAGAGAACACAAATTCTACATGGTTGACAAGGATATAACAATGGCATTGTTGTATAGAAATAAAGAATTTCAAGTTGCAATAGGAATGTGAAAATATAAAATCAACATGGTGGTGGATTGGGGAATGCATTTGGTTCATTGGTTTGTTTTAGATGTTTAGAGTCTATTTGATGGTGGGCCCATGTGAAGTGGACTCTTTTAAAGTTGTTAATGCATTTTTCTACATAATGTAGGGAACAGGGCCATAAGGGAAGTTTGAAGAGTACTACACGAGTCCATGTTGGTTTATATGGCATTAAATGCTATTAATAATCAAAATGGCATCTTGCATGTCTCACAAACTCATATGAATGAGTTAATATGATTTTTGGATACATGAACATATATTTTTTAATATATTAAGGAGAATACTAACATCTAAAGCTTGACTAGAGTGTGCTAAATATTTTACTAGTCCTCATGGTAAAATATATTTTGTAAATATTTATATTGAACATAAAAGCTATGGAAGAAAGTAGAATTTTATTGCATTGAGCATCATTATTTGCTTATTTATTTTTAAAGTTTAGTGTTACAAAATTAGAATTTTGTATGAGAGAAATAAAAGAATATTCTTGAAGTTGAATTAGATATTGCTTGTTATTTAAATATTTTTTTTGATAATAGTTTTGATCCTTCTTTTTTTTATGGAGTAAGGGCAATAGCAAAGATGTTAATATGTGTAAAATCTAAGCTAGAATTATTTTGGTGTAATTGCGAGTTTTCTCTATACAAAAAAGATTTCTTGGCCTAGTTTGTATAATGTGTCCTCTAATCTGAGTAATCTTCTATCATACTCGATGTAAATTATGTCACTTATAATATATAGGATTTCTATGATTATTCATGAATTGTTCAAAAATATTTAATCATGCAAAGTTTGTTGAATCAATGGATTGTATTTAAGTGAAATTGTAGCTAGATTAATGAGATCATAAATGCAATGCTAGTTCTTTATGTTGTGTTGATTTATATCTAACTATTAGAGTTGTATATATAAACTATTTGTTAATTTCTTTAATTTTTACTTTTTCACGAATGGATTAGGAGACCAATGGACACTGACTAGTTATTGCTCAAATTTTAAAATTAAGTTCATCCTCTATCATTTGTAAATTATTATGAAATATGTATTTATCAAATTGTATAGCTTAATGTTAATTTTAACAAATATTTTGAGATATTGCAATTGTTTGCATATTCTTAGAATCTTTATGCAATATATAGGTTTTTACAAGTTGCATGTGAAATAGGAGACTACACATAGTTTTATATTTCAAGGATACTATTTTGGTTTTGCAATTTTTAGTTGCATTATAATCTAGCATTAATCTATTGAACTATAGATATATGGTTTAAAAGATTGGTATCCAATATAGAGGATAGTTAGTACCCGTTAAGGTATTTGTGTGCACAAGGTATGGCTAAATCGCCACGTGACAATTTTATTTTACTATCTTATAAATATATCTTTGAACACTCTTCTTGGCCTAACTAGGGTCGGAAATGTAGAATATTTTATGACTCTTGTGATTCTATAATGTCCCCTTTTCTAATAAAATTCCATGATGGCTCGAAAGTACATTTCCTATTTCCCCTTGGCCTAAGGGAAATAGAACTAGAAAATAACTTTATAATATTTAATTATGTTGTGAGTGCCCAAGCTATGGAGCTATAATTTTTTTTTTGACAAAAGGGTAAAAACTTTATTGAGAATCAGAAACAAGCATTACAAAAAGAAAGAATCAGAGCCCCGAGGCCCCAGACAAGGACAACCAGCCCAACCACAATTCAACCAGCTTCTAAGCCACCCATGTCCTCAGTGATAATCTTCTTCAATTCCTGACAGTAATCCCCAAAGAGATGCTCCCAGCCCTCCACTTTCCACTCATTGTCATGTTTCGATGCCCACTTGGCCAAACAGTCAACCCCTCCATTCCATTCACGAGGAATATGGTTGAAGGACACTTGCTCCATTAAAGAGCTAATATGAAGAATCTGTTGAACAATCCCTGCCAACTGCCACTGAATCCCACTCACCTTCTGATCAGACAACAAGTTAACAACAATTTGTGAATCCGATTCACAAATCACCTTCCTAAAACCCCTCGCCAAAGCCTTCTCAAGTGCATAAAGAATCACCAAACCCTCCATCAAATTATTAGACTGATATCCTTTATGCACTGAAAAGAAGAAAACAGCCTCCCCCCTGCTATTCCTGCCAACACCCCCAACACCAGCAGGGCCTGGATTGCCCCTAGATGAGCCATCAGTGTTGATCTTGATATACTCATCCCGAGGGGGTGTCCACCTTCCAACCCTTTGCACCTTCTTCATAGCCCGTCTACCTTTCTGGACACAAGTTGAGCCAGGAGACAACTCCTGTAATCCAAGCCTACTCACAATATCCGCCTCATCTCTACCCAACAGGAAATTCACCTCACATTTAGCTTCCACTATCTCCCGAATCATAGCAATGATCCTATTCCAAACTTGTTGAACAAACAATTTGGCCTCCCGAAAGATCCTCCTATTCCGTGCAAGCCAGATCTGCCACAAAATGAAGATAGGCCCAATATACCAAACCGTCTAGAGGAAGGAGGACGGAATAGGAGGTCTGCCCAAACTGCTCCAAAACTCCACCAAAGAGTCTACATGGACACAAGGATGCTTCCACACCCCCCACCAATAGTGCCAGATCAACATAGAGAAGGGGCATCTGAAGAACAGGTGTGAGGAGTCTTCCTCTTCGTTACCACATAAAACATAGATAGAGGGCCCCAAGAATCCTTGCTTGCGGATATTGTCCCAAGTAAGACATCTATTCCATGCCAAAGTCCAGGCAAAGAAGTTACACTTCGGCCAAGAAGCATTATTCCACACCTATTTCCACCAGTTCACTTCTCCTCCCTCAAGTCTTTGACTCAACAACTCCCAGTAACCACTAGCCATGGAAAAAACGCCCTTAGGATTTGGAGACCAAGCAAGCCTATCCCTACCCTTCAGGGAGCTACAGTGTCTATTCACCAAAATGCCCTGCAACTCTGCACATTCTTCCTCCATCCCAAGCACCGACCATTCATTAGGAGTCTTCCACCATTCCAATTCCAGCCGATCGCACCTGTAGACAGCCTTAAAGTCACTCACCCTTGACCATCCCGCTTCCAAGAACCTCTAGCCCAGGTTTCCAAGGTTAGGAAACTGATCAATAATGGGAGGGTAACCATCCCAAGAATCATTCCAGAAAAGAACCTCTTCCCCCCTTCTGCAGATCCAAAAAAGCCCTGCCTTAATGAGAGAGGCCCCCCTCTTGAGAGTGTACCGGATCGATGAGCCCTTTCCTTCAAGTAGATATCTAGGGATTTCCTCCATCAGGATCCTCTGCATATATTTGTTGGCCAAAATCCTGGCCCAACCTCGGTCCTACTCAACACACCACCTCCAGTACAATTTAGCAGCCAAAGCTTCCCCAAAAAGACTAGACTGCCTTCACCCAAGCTCCCCAGACTGCTTCGGCCTACAAACCAGGTCCCAATTGACCAGACTCCATTTGGAAGAGGTGAGATTACCAGCCCATAAGAATTTCCTAGCCAGAGAGTCCAAACCCTTCAAGAACCACTTAGGAGCCACCTGAAGCATACATCGATAGGTCGGCAAAGCCTGAACCACCGACTGAATCAGAAGAACCCTCCTCGCAAAAGATAACCATCTATGAGTCCAGTGATCAACCTTGGAGCGGAATTTATCCAAGATCCCCTGCCATGACTCCCTAGGGGGGTTGCCAGGAGAAATAGGAATACCCAAATACATCAGGGGCAGGGAGCCAACTTGGAATCTCAATATAAGAGCAATCCTCCTCTAAAAAGACTCGGGACTATTGAAAAAAAGGATGGAAGATTTATCCTCATTGATCATCTGGCCAAATGCTGCAAGATAAACATCCAGGACCTTACGCAGATTCGAAGCTTCGTTGATCTGAGCAAGCCCCATTAGGGTTGTATCATCCACAAACTGCAGGTGAGACTACGGCTGCAAGTCATTCCTCCATCTCCAACCCTGAATAGAACCCCGACCCACATTATGCTTAATCAGCCTCCCCATATCCTCAACAAGAAGAACGAATAAATAAGGGGAGAGAGGATCTCCCTGGCGGAGACCCCTAGAAGCACAAAATAGCTCAGTATGGTCTCCATTGATAAGCACAGAGAAAGAAGTGGATGTAACACAACTCATAACCCACTGGACCCACTCATCCGCAAAACCAAAAGCCCTGAGGATCTTCTGAAGGAAGGACCACCGAACTCTATCATACGCCTAAGCCATATCCAGCTTGATAAACATAGCTTTTTCCTTGGAAGTTGTCGTAGAATGAATGGTCTCCGTAGCAATTACCACCCCATCCAGAATTTGGCACCCTTCCACAAACCCACTCTGCTCCTCAGAAATAACATTCCCCAAGTCCTTCTTCAATCTATCCGCTATCAGCTTAGAGATGATCTTATAAATCACATTGCAGAGGGAGATCGGGTGGAACTGACCTAACCGGTCGGCCCCTTCGCACTTGGGGATTAGGGCAATGAAGGTCACATTCAATGCCCTAAGCATCTGTTTATTCCTCTGGGACTCCTGGACTACTTCCAATAAATCTAGCTTAATTATATCCCAGAACTCTTGAAAGAACTCAACCAGGA
This sequence comes from Cryptomeria japonica, assembly GCF_030272615.1. Taxonomy (NCBI): domain Eukaryota; kingdom Viridiplantae; phylum Streptophyta; class Pinopsida; order Cupressales; family Cupressaceae; genus Cryptomeria; species Cryptomeria japonica. The sequence continues at coordinate 466,548,300 of NC_081412.1, read as the reverse complement.
ACCCATCCGGTCCAGGAGCCTTTCCTTTCCTCATGTGGAAGACAATCCTCTCCAATTCTTCCAATAAAATAGGACACAAAAGTTGCTCATTCATCTCCCTAGAGACAAGAGAAGGGATGCAATCCAAAACCAGATTCTCCTCCACTGTTTCCCCCTAAGAGTCCTCCCTAAAGAGGGACTAGAAAAATTGGAGAGACTCCCTAGACATCTCCTGCAAGGATAAGCACTGCTCACCTCTGTCGTTAACCAGTACAGGAATGGAATTTCCATGTCTTCTTTCTTTCACTGAGTTGAAGAAGAAAGCAGTGTTCTTGTCCCCCTCCTTCAGCCAATCAATGCGAGCTCTTTGCTTCCAATATATTTCTTCCCGAAGCTCCCAATCCTCAAACACCTTGACAGCCCTGTCTTCCTCTCTAAGCAGTTCCTCAAACAACCCATGCTCCCTAATTTTACTGGTGATCTCATTCAGCGCAATTTGAGTAGCTTTCTTCTCATGAAAAATGTTCCCGAAACCTTGACGATTCCACTGTTTAAGCTGAAGCTTAACAAATTGCAGCTGCTTGGCAAAAGAGTACATGGTAGTGCCAAAAGCCGGTCTCCCTTTCCTCCACTAGTCCGCAATAAGAACCTGCAAAGACGGGTCCCGAAGCCACATAAGTTGGAATTTGAATGCAGGCGAATGGGCTACCCGAGCCAAAGACGAAACCAGCTTGATGGGCCAGTGATCCGACCCTCTCCAGTCAAGAATCTCAGAACTTGTGGACCACCCCCCGCTAATCCAAAAATAGGAAACCAAAAAACAATCCAATCGTTCAGCAATCCAATTCTCTCCCACCCTCCTGTTGTTCCAAGTGAACAAACCATTGCTAGCCCTGACATCAACTAGCTGCATCAAGGAGATACTATCCTGGAAAAGGAAAGAAGAAGGTTCCAACCGCATAACACCCCCCTTCTTCTCACTCAACTCCAGGATGGCATTGAAGTCTCCTGCCATAATCCAAGGATGAAAAGGGGACAACCTTTGCATACCTGAAACATGTGACCATAAGCTTTGCTTACCCTAAAAATCAGTGGGAGCATAGATATTCGAAAACAAGATGAATTCCCCAGTCTCAAAACTAGCCAGCACCCTGGATAAAGAGGATCTGGAGGCAACCCACCAGATAGGGCGAAGCCTTAAAGGGTTCCAAAGACTGGCCAACCCTCCCGAGGAACCAGCTGCCCCAGCACACTGACACTTGCCTTGTCCCCACAATTTTGGTATGAGACCCATCATACTATCCACGGTAAGTTTAGTGTCTTGCAAGAAAAGGATATCAAGAGAGTGATTCCTAATCAAATCCCAAACAACTTTTTGTCTAGGGCCGTTGTTCAAGCCCCTTACATTCCATGAGAGCACAATCATTTAGGAGGGTTGGAAAAGTGTGAATCCAAAGTCTTCACTGACCCTGACTCACCCAAATTATCCCCCATCAATTTGATCTTATCCAGATCCTTCTTTCTGCCAACCTTTGAGCTTTTCTCTGAAGCACTTTTCTTAATATCTCTCTGATGAAGGCCCAGGTGAATGGCTAACTTATTACTTTTAGCCCCAACCAGTTCCAATTTTGAAGCTATCGGAGAACCCTCCCCCTCAGCCAGGTTCACCTCAATACCAGGAGCCAGGCCCAACTGAGCCCCAACCATTTGGTCCATCTCCATCTATTAGCTTCCAACCACTAGCAAGGTCTGGGAAGATTCCTCCATTACACTTTCCAGCACCCCTCCTAATGCACCCTGATCGAGAGGGGTTAACCCCAAGTTAACTTCCTGATGGCTTAGGTCATCCAGGGCCTCAAATCTGTTAAAGGTATCCTCCTCAAATCTTTCTTGTAAGGGTCTCTTTTGTCCTCTGTTCCTGTTCTTTGTCTTAACTGAGACAAAACCATCAGCACCCTCCACCACATCTGACATGACAACTTTCCCCTTCTCAGCCCTATCAAGGCTCGGATCTGACTGCTGAGGTTGTCTCACTATCGGTTTGAATCTAGGACACTTACGCTGTAAATGACCATACTCATGACACAGACGACAGCGAAACGGTAAAGTCTCATAATCTAGTTGTTGAACCCATGAATAAGAGCCTACACACATATCTATAGCATCTGGAAAGGGTTTACTAAGATCTATTTCAACACAGATACGTGCAAAGGTCATTACCTTTCTCCCCAGAGTTTGCGACGAGGATCCCACTGGCCTCCCAAGCAAAGCAACGAGCATCCAAAGCACATCCTCTCGATAGCATTCCACTGGAAGACGTGGTAACCGAACCCACACCAGAACTCTATTTGGGAGCTCCTCTAAAGCATTAAACCCCACATGCCAAGGTTTGATGAATAATCCCACCTGGTTGTAAAAATACGGACCTCCTTCAAAGACCCTATTTCGATCCTCCATGCAGTTGAACGTAACCATGAAATAGTTATTTGCCAACAACATGATCTCCATTTCCCCTTCCGGTGCCCATGTCCTTTGCGCCCAGTTTTCCAAGAACTGTAGGGAAACCTTCATTCCCAAAAATTTGCAATAAAGCAAGTGGTTTGAAAAGTACTCTACATCTTCAGCTATCATCTCAGGGGGAATAACCAACTTCGGCCTTTCATTGCATCGCTCAAGACACCCATTAATCTTCATGAGGCGAGAGCTGCCAACACTTCCATACCCCGTATCTGAGGCGAAAAGATTATTGGAAAATGTCTTCATATTCTGAAGTGGGGGTTTTGATCCCACCGTAGCATGGAAGTCCATGGCTAGGGCCACCTGTGAGGCCTCACCACCAAAGCCTGTTATCGGATCGCATGAAGAAATATAGGGCGACAAAAGACCGCCAACGATCAAACCCCAAAACCCCTTGAGAAAGTTCAGCCCTTCAAGAAACACCCCTACCAAACTGCTCTACCCAAGAGGCTGAATGAGCCCCCCCAATCCCTCGGCTAACCCACGAGGAACCCACTGCACATAGCTGGCCCAAACCCAGCACCCCCGTAGACCCAAAACTCCCCCCGACGACCACCGCAGAAGCCCCTCCTCCTGCAGCCGCTCCCCCTCCGTTCTCCCCTGACACCCGTCACCGTCCTCTCCCTCTACGATGACTGCAACTATGCCCGTGAGCTAGGGCGTCAAAACCCTAGCTCGGCCATCGCAGCTCCCTACACTCGGGCCATCATCTCCTATTATTATCTTTAGCTACGGAGCTATAATTATTATTTATTAAAAATTATAATTTCAAACTGGCAGTAGTAAAATGGTTTGTATGTAGGTTTATTTTAGAGGGAAAGGTAAAAAATAATTTACCTATCAATCAAAGCTTGGGATTGAGAGGTATTATTTGTTATTCATCAATTTTACTCAAATAGATTAGACACCTTGTTCATCCATCATTGGAGATTGGAGGATGAAAACCCCTTGATTTTCATAGCTAGTCAATGGATGAAAACCCTTAACCTAGTAATGACCTTGTAATTGAGCTTCACTAAATTTTTATTTGGATGACTCCTACAATGATCATTTGTCTATGTTTTAGGTGTCTCTCTTAGTGCCTAGGGTTTGTAATTTTGAGGTGGCTCCTATAACACTATTATTTTTAGATTCATCAAATTTCTTGATAATAATATTGGTGGTGTTCTCAATTTTTTTGCTAAACTAAAGTGGTTATAAGTGACTTTTTCATGGCAATAAGATGAATAATTGATTATTATAAGTTGTTGTGTCGATTGTTCATTTCGAAAGAGTTTAGAATTCATTTTTGCATATTATGTTTTTGATTAAAAAAGCAGCGTTAAAAACGGCATTGACCCTTTACAAAGCCAAAGGCTATCAAAAATAAAAAGACCAAGCAGGGGAGCAAATCCCAAAGGAAGTATATTAACTGTTGTAGTATATCTAAATAGAATTATGAATTTTTCATAAACATTCTATGGAGTTAAATTAATAGAAATATAAAATATTTCTAATCAAAGATAATGTAGTGGTACTAGAGCCATGATCCTACTATCTTGTGGGGGAAAAGATCAAAACTCTATTTTTCTATCTAATTTTGAGAATTCAAAGGAAGAAGCTTTGAACGATTTGGTTGAGTTTATGAAACAAATGGACACACTAATACAAAATTAGCATTTTACATAGAATAACTATTTATAAAATAAAGAGGAATAGAAAAGAGATGAGAGAGAAAGAGCCAAATCTAAAAATTTAAAATACTTCTACAAGAGAGATCAAAGAGTGAGATCTAAAAGAATAGTGTATGAAGGAGAGATTTAAAAAGAAAATTCACATGAAATTATCATGGAACAATAACCCAAGATAACTTTTCTTTAATCAAAATAAAAAATTTGAATAAAGGATCGCCAAGCATTAATACCTCAAGGTAAAATCCATCCTTTGACACCTTCTTCAAGCCCACAAGATAAAAATTTCTATATGACAAAAAAAATTATGATAAAATCAATGATTAACTTTGAAGAAAATAGGGGAAGAGTACCAGTAGTTGAGCATGTACCAATTGTTGTGAGGATTGTTGATACCTTTTGTTCCAAAAATTGAACAAATAAAACCTATTGTTTGAAACATAAAATACCAATTTTTGTTAGGAAATGTACCAATAGTTGTTAGGAAATGTACCAATAGTTGTTAGGAAATGTACTAATATTGTAAAAAGTAACCAATCAGATGATGCCATATTAACTGCACAACTATTGGGGCCTCTTTTGCACGCCTATTGGTCTCACTTTTTGGGGGGGTTGTTTTTGATACCTTGGCAAAAAGCATGTCGATGTGGCACCATACTTGATGATGTGGTGTTGAAAGATTAGTTATAAGAACGAGACTTGCCAAGTAAGCTACTGTAAAAAATTGGGAGTGATTTAAAATTTCCGCGTAGGAATTTGAGAAGCGCGAAGTTAGGGTGCTCAACTACTGGTGCTCTTCCCCTAACTTTTTCTAGGAGTTTTTTTTCTTCTATGGTTTTAATGTGAAATGGTGTCACAGTGGTGCAGGAGCACCTAGTGAAGCTTATGGAGCACTTCATCAAATTTTGGTTTGAAATGGCCTATGTTGGTCTCAATTGAATAATGGACTTTTTGTATGTCCAAAGGGTGTGTTTAAGTATCCTTTGTGTCTTAGTTTTGTTGTTTGTTGAGTTTTGGGTCTATTTTTGATATTTTATGCTTTGTAAGCCTGGAATGGGCAAAATATGGAACAATGGTCAAAACGCCTTATAAAGCCTTGTTAGTAATTCAAATATGTTTGTGTGGTTCTAGTAAACCATTTCACATGGTGGAGTTAAGTCTATTTCGCTCACAAGTCAAAAATGCTCATTGTACCAAAAATCGTCAATATTGTCAAGCAACATTTTGACAATATTTGGAAAATTTGTAAAAATAAGGCAAAAGGTGGTTATTGGTCCATACCCGGGAATGATTTGGGTGGTGAGTGACTATTTAAAGCCTCACACAACTTCTTATCAAGTTGTCATTCGAAAAAAAGAACTCAATACAAAAACTAAGAATTTTGTCCTTTTTCTTGCATTTTTGCTCCATATGTTATAGCAGTTCGTACTTCCTGAGCATTTGGTCGTACTATTTTCATTTGGAAAGTTGTGCCATGTTGTGTTTAAGATCTTTCACCTAGGTTTGTGTGTTGGTGTGGAGCTTTGGCATTGTAGTAAAATCATTTTGTTTTAACCCTGTTCTCGGTTGAGTAAGGGTTTGGCTTCTATAATGGAAGCAACTTGATTTTATTTGGCTCTTTCTCCATGGCCTCTGAGATTCAAGTTGATGTACATAGCCTTCTTGTATATACAAGTTTTTGTTTGATGGCAATGACAAATAAAATGTTTTTTGTTGCTTACTAGATGAGCTCCTATAGCCCGGCTAGTGAACCTTCATGGTGTAAAACAAAGTTTCTTTGCAAACCCCCACCAAGTGGACCTCATTTTGGTTTCCTAAGGTGGATTTAAGTTTGGACAGATATTTTAGACTAGATGGAAGGGTGTTTCAGTGAATAGTTAATTGGAAATGCATTTGAGTAACCAAAGTGTTGAATACAATGGTTTTTGAGCACTTTTCCTCTTGAAACTTGGTTGCACATCAAGTGTTTGACTTTATGCTTGTAGGGAAGGAAGTTGGAAGGATTCCTAATGTTTTTATAGACCTTTTCAAAATATTTGGTGGTCTGAAGAAGAGTTTGGAATGGTGATAAGGTGCCTGAAGACTTAAAACCCTTGAAAACCTTTGTTTTTAGGCACATTTATAGGACAACAATTGTACGGTCCTGTTAGACCTCCTCATAGCACAAATTTGAAACATATCCATAAAGGGTATCCAGATATGCAAATTTTTCATGAAGTGTTTTGGCAATTTGTGGAGTTATAAGCACTTTGGCAGTTTCAGAGGGCTAATTGGGGCTCTTTCCTTGTAGCCCTATTTTGAGCTTTTCTTCAAATCGGGTAAGAAGACAATTGGTAAGACCACCAAACCAAGTTGAAATAAGCCTAATAGGATGTTAGACAATTTCCTAGACCTCTTGCAACTCTTGGTGAGTGATCTTGGTGTTTGGAGCTAAAGAAGCAAAGTCTCACCTTTGTGAGGCTTGAGAGCAAGTTTGAATGAAAACAAGAACTAACATGGTAGGAAGATCCCAAGGTTGGTATGAAGCATAGATCAGGAAAACATAAAAGTAAAAGTACCTTAAAAAGTGACAAAACCTTCAACAATTACCCTTGAGGAAATTTGCAAACTAAATTGATTACAAACACACAATTTGGGCCAATTTTTTAGTATCTCCCTATCATTGTAGTATCAGAGCCAGAAGTAAGTTTTGGGTAGAAGTGAGTAGTTTCAAGATGGTGACCAATGCTGAGATAGCCAAGAAGGTAGAAGACCAAGAGGAGGAAAATAGAGAACTAAGGGAGAGAATGGAGCAGCTAGAGATAAAAACTAGTTTTCGTAGAGGTCAAGACTGGAGAAGTGAGTGATAAGGTGGATGATAAGGGAAAATTGGTAGCAATAGAAGATGAGATCCCTATACTTGACCCTGTTCTTGAACAAGAACCTTTCTAGAAGGCTTTGAAGGCATTGAGTGGCAAAACCTTAGAAGGTGTAGCTCTTTTTAGTGGCAAGATGGATCCAGATTCAGTCATGGAGTGGATTGAAGGCTTGGAGAATCACTTTGAATGTGATGGGGTGACAGAGACCTAGAAGGTGAAGGTAGCTAAGTCTAGGTTGAGAGGGGTTGCCTTAACATGGTGTAAGTTCATTCAAACTGAGAGAGGGAAAGAAGGGAAACAACCCATAGCAACCTGGAAAGGAATGGTGTCTAAGGTCAAAGAAACCTACATACTAGATGATTATGAAATCCAACTACATAACAAGATGCAGAATTTGAGGCAAAGGGAGTTAGATGTGATCAGCTATACAGAGGAGTTTCAAAGATTATGTTTGAGGTCAAAGGTTGTGGAAGATGAGAGCATAAAGGTTGCAAGATATCTCAATGGCTTGAGATGGAATATACAAGAAGAGTTGAGTTTATTGTGTCCCAATACAGTGCAAACGTGTTACCAACTGACACTCAAAGTGGAAGAGAAAAGTAGGAAGAAGCAAGAACAAAGAAATAGAGGCAGAGGTAGGGGAAGAGATGGTAGAGGCCATAGAGGCAATTTTGTTGGAAGAGGAGCTGATCAAAGGTCCCAAGGAGAGTCCAAACTTATAGAGCAAAGTGGGGATTCTAATAGCAAGAGCAACTATAGAGGAAGGAGATCTAGCAACCTAGATAGAAGTAGATCTAGTGGACCAGGAAGAGGGTCCTAGTTCTCCACCATGAAGTGTTACAATTGCCAAAAGTTGGGTCATCCCGCCTATAGATGCCCTGAGACATCTTCTTCATCTCAAGGAGGTGAAAGAAGAGTGACATATGTACAAGAAGATGCAGCAAGCGGTAAGACACAATAAGTGAGCTTAGCTTCAAAAGATGGGGAAAGTTTTATGATGAGAAGAGTCTTGATTAAGGAGCCAAACAAAGAGGAACCAACTCAAAGAAGATCTTTATTTATAATCAAGTGCAAGATCATGGGTAAGGTTTGTAGAGTGGTGATAGATTCAGGGTCTACAAACAATATTGTGTCAGAGGAAGTAGCAAATAAACTTAAATTGGAGAGAATTCCACATAGTAGTCCATATAAGGTCACTTGGCTCAACAAGGAGCAGCATGTGGTGGTGAATGAACAAGCTTGGGTTGAGTTCACAATAGGGGGTTATAAGGATACAATCTTGTGTGACAAACTCCCAATGGATGCTTGACACCTACTTTTGGGTAGGCCATGAAAATTTGATAGAAAAGCCATTCATAATGGTGAGAAAAGCTCTTACTCTTTTCTAAAAGATGGAGTTACTTACAAAATTCAGTCCTTAAATGATGAAGGAGAGGGCAGCAAGTCCAAAAACCCAAATGCCTTGTTGGTAAGTGAAAAAGAGTTCATAAACACTCTTGAAGAGGGTGAAGGAGTGGGATTTGCTCTCATAGTGAAACTAAAGGAAGAAAAGAAAGAAAAGAAGGTTCAAATACCTCATGAAGTGCAGCAAATACTAGACAACTTTAAAGAAATCATAAGTGATGGTGCACCAGCAACCCTAACACCTACTAGAGCCATAAGCCATCAAATTGACTTCATTCTTGGAGCTTCATTACCCAATAAAGCAACCTACAAGATGACCCCAAATCCGAATAAAGAAGTGGCTAGACAAGTACAAGAGTTGTTAGATCAAGGTTTGATAAGGAAGAGAATAAGTCCTTGTGACGTACCTATATTGTTAGCACCAAAGAAAGGAGGAACATGGAGGCTACGCATAGATTCAAGAGCCATTAACATAATCACTATCAGATACAAATTCCCTATCCCAAGGATTCAAGATTTGATGGATTGCTTGGGAGGTACAAAGTTTTTCACAAAGATTGATCTCAAGAGTGGTTACCACCAGATCAGGGTAAAGGAAGGTGATGAGTGGAAAACAACCTTCAAAACTAATGAAGGACTTTATGAGTGGCTTGTTATGCCATTTGGTCTCACTAATGCTCCTAGTACATTCATGAGACTCATGAATGAAGTGCTTAAAGATTTTATTGGTAAATTTATTGTTGTATACTTAGATGATATCTTGATTTTCAGTAGAATAAAAGATGAACATCTAAATCATCTTAAATTTGAATTGCAACAATGTATAATGAGCAACTAACAATAAACTTGGAGAAATGTGAGTTTATGAAGAAGGAACTAGTCTATCTTGGTTTTGTAGTTTCAGGTGGAGACTTGAAAATGGACACATCAAAGGTGGAAGCCATCACCAATTGGCCAACACCAAGAACAACAAGTGAAGTGCGAAGCTTTCATGGTTTGGCACAGTTCTATAGGAAGTTTATAAGGGGATTCAGTGAGATTTGTGCACCTATGCTAGACACTATTAAGGGGGGAGTCAAGACAAAGTTTCAGTGGACCAAGGAAGCTAATAAAGGGTTTGAACTTTTGAAACAAAAGGTAGCTACACAACCAATACTCATTCTTCCTAGTTTTGATAAGTTGTTCACTATTGAATGTGATGCAAGTAACATAGCAGTTGGTGTTGTTTTGAGTCAAGATAATAGACCAGTAGCTTTCTTTAGTAAAAAGCTCAATGATGCAAAAAAGAAGTATTCATCCTAAGATCTTGAATTGTATGCTCTTGTCCAAGCTCTTCAAAAATTGAGGCACTATTTGTTGCCCAAAGAGTTTGTTGTTTACACAGATAATCAAGCTCTTAGGTTTTTGAATTCATGGGATAAATTATGTCATAGACATGTTAAATGGGTTGAGTATTTGCAATCATATACATTTTCCATTAAGCATAAAAAAAGGACAATGTAATAATGTAGCAGATGCTTTGAGTAGAAGGCTACTAACAGTGCAAGAAGTACAGATTTGAAGTATTGGAATTGATTGCTTCAAGGATTTGTATCCAAATGATGAATATTTTGCAGCCATTTACAAGGTTTGTCAAGAATTTTAAACCCATTTTCATAGTGAATATGTTGACTTTACCTTGGAAAATGGTTTGTTGTTTAGAGGTGGATAGTTGTGTGTTCCCAAAGGCTCTATGAGGGAAAATCTGATCCAAGAGAAGCACAATGGGTGTTTGAGTGGTCATTTTGGTCTAAATAAGACATTGAAACTTGTGCAACATTTCTACTATTGGCCAAGAATGAAAAGGGACATCAGGAGGTATGTTAAGCAGTGTATGGTTTGTCAAAAGGCAAAAGGCACATTACTTGGACATTTTTTGAAAACTCTTTGGAAAAGATTGGGTACTAACTTGTCTTTTGGTTTAGCCTATCATCCCCAAACTGATGGCCAAACAAAGGTGGTCAATAGGACACTTGGTAACCTCTTTAGGTGTTTGACAAAAGAGTATGGACAGAGTTGGGATCAGATTCTTCACCAAGCAGAGTTTGCCTACAATGACAGTGTAAATAGGTCTACTGGTAAAAGTCCTTTTGAGATAGTATATGGTATGCACCCAAGGGGTGTTATGGAGTTGAGAAACCTTGGTAATGTGTAGCAAAGAAGTGGTCAAGAAGATGATGTAGCTCAGTCTATGAAGGAGGTTCATGATCAAGTAAAGCAAGCTCTCCAAAATGCCTCACAAAAGGTCAAAGTTAGAGTTGATGCAACAAGGAAAGATGTAGAATTTTTAGTTGGTGACTTTGTGATGGTGCACTTGAATAAGTACAAACTTCAAAAAGGAATTCCTAGCAAACTCCAAATGAGGAGGATAGGTCCTTGTAAGGTTTTGGCTAAATATGGCTCTAATGCTTATAAGATTGATTTGCCTAATGATATTGCATTGTCTCCAATCTTTAATATTGCAGATTTGGTTGCATACAAAGGGCAGCTTCCCAATGAGGATGAGAGAGTTTCAGATGTTCATGAATCACTTTCAGACCTGCCTCTTCCTTCTACACCCATGCCTCAAGCTGAAAAAGTTTTGGATTCTAGGACTCTCAAAAAGACTCGGCACCAAGTCTATATGGAGCACTTGATCAAGTGGACGAACAAACCAGACTCTGAGGCTACTTGGGTACCTAAATCAAACTTTCTTCAGTCTGGAATTGATCCCTCATTTGTGTCAAACTGAGTCACTTGACTTCTTTGTCTTTGGGGGAGTATGGTGCAGGAGCACCTAGTGAAGCTCATGAAGCACTTCATCAAATTTTGGTTTGAAATGGCCTATGTTGGTCTCAATTGAATAATGGACTTTTTGTATGTCCAAAGGGTGTTTTTAGTGTTTTTAAGTGTCTTTTGTGTCTTAGTTTTGTTGTTTGTTGAGTTTTTGGTCTATTTTTGACATTTTATGCTTTGTAAGCCTGTAATGGGCAAAATGTGGAACAATGGTCAAAACGCCTTATAAATCCTTGTTAGGCATTGAAATATGTTTGTGTGGTTCTAGTAAACCATTTCACATGGTGGAGTTAAGTCTATTTGGCTCACAAGTCAAAAATGCTCATTGTACCAAAAATTGTCGATGTTGTCAAGCAACATTTTGACAATATTTGGAAAATTTGTAAAAATAAGGCAAAAGGTGGTTGTTGGTTTGTACCTAGGAATGATTTGGGTGGTGATTGACTATTTAAATCCTCAAACAACTTTGTATCAGGTTGGCATTCAGAAAAAAGAATAACTCAATACAAAAACTAAGAATTTTGTCCTTTTTTCTTGCATTTTTGCTCCATATGTTATAGCAGTCTATACTTCCTGAGCATTTGGTCATACTATTTTCATTTGGTAATTTGTGTCATGTTGTGTTGAATCTCTTTCACCCAGGTTTGTGTGTTGGTGTGGAGCTTTGGCATTGTAGTAAAATTATTTTGTTTTAACCATGTTCTCGGTTGAGTAAGGGTTTGGCTTCTATAATGGAAGCAACTTGATTTTATTTGGCTCTTTCTCCATGGCTCTAAGAGTCAAGTTTTTTTACATATCCTTCTTGTATATATAAGTATTTTTTGATGTAAATGAGAAAGAAAATGGTTTTTGTTGCTTACTAAGCGAGCTCCTATAGCTCGGCTAGTGAACCTTCATGGTGTAAAACAAAGTTTCTTTGCAAACCCCCACCAAGTGGACCCCATTTTTGTTTCCTAAGGTGGATTGAAGTTTGGAAATAGCTTTTAGACCAAATGGAAGGGTGATATAGTTAATTGGAAATGCATTTTGAGTAGCCAAAGTTTTGAATACAATGGTTTTTAGCACTTTTTCTCTTGAAACTTGGTTGCACATCAAGTGTTTGACTTTATGCTTGCAGAGAAGGAAGTTGGAAAACTTCCTAATGTTGTTACAAACCTTCTCAAAATATTTTGTGGTTTGAAGAAGAGTTTGGAATGGTGATAAGGTGTTTGAAGTCTTAAAACCCTTGAAAACCCTTGTTTTTAGGCACATTTATAGGACATCAATCGTACGGTCCTGTCAGGCCTCCTCATAGCACAAATTTGAAATATCTCCATAAAGGGTATCTAGAAATGCAAATTTGTCATGAAGTGTTTTGGCAATTTGTGGAGTTATAAGCATTTTGGCAGTTTTGGAGGGCTAATTGGGGCTCTTTCCTTGTAGCCCTGTTTTGAGCTTTTCTTCAAATTGGGTAAGAAGACAATTGGTAAGACCACCAAACCAAGTTGAAATAAGCCTAATAGGATGTTAGACAATGTCCTAGACCTCCTGCAACTCTTGGTGAGTGATCTTGGTGTTTGGAGCTAAAGAAGCAAAGTCTCACCTTTGTGAGGCTTGAGAGAAAGTTTGAATGAAAACAAGAACTAACATGGTAGGAAGATCTCAGGGTTGGTATGAAGCATAGAGCAGGAAAAAATTAAAGGAACAGTACCTAAACAAGTGACAAAACCTTCAACAATTACCCTTGAGGAAACTTGCAAACTAAAATTGATTACAAACACACAATTTGGGCCAATTTTTTAGTATCTCCCTATCACACAGTCAAGAGGAAAAGGTTAAGAATCAGATGTAAAATGATAGTCCAAAAGATAGGGATTAAGAAATTGATACATGACAATGGAAACCTTAAACAAGCAATCTACAATGATCTAGGTACAATACCAAATAAAAGGATAGTTCATGCAAGGTACAATGTAATGCCATAAGATATTGACAGTATCATGAACATTAAGGAAATATAAGGCCAATACACTGAGAAGACAACACTACATGTAGACCTACTTAGACTATGCATGGAGGAGTCAAGAATGATGATAGTCTCAATCATGGAAAAGACAATAAAAAAGGAAAAGGGAACTTAAGATTGGTATCAGTGCATGGGATGATAGTGATAAGGTTTAGGGTGGGGAGTTCATGGCATTTATTGTGTTCCATGGATTCTTCTCCATACTCCATTAGATTTGAGGCTTGGTAAGCTAGCAAGAAGAATTTTATAGAAACAAAAGTATTACAATTAGAGTCATATATACGGAACTGTCTTGGAGGGAAGAAATTCATAAGGTGCAATGACCCTTGTTTAAAGACATGACTGTCAATCATAAAGTAAAAGTGTGCAAGAATACTATATGCATGACACAAGAGTACATGCATAAGGAAAGTTTCACATAAAAGGAAGACATAATAGAGAATGAAGAGTGGTATCAAGATAGGGTTCATAGTGTTTAATATGATAGGAAGAGGAGTCTATACACAATTTGGTGATCAATCATAAAGATCATGACATATCTCAAAAGGCAAACAAGTGAATAGTCAACTATGACTAGCGCTTGCACCTGGGTAAGGTGCTATGTGTAACGTTGATAGTAGTTTAAACATACAGTATGGAAGTGTTGGAATACGGTAATTTCTCCTGCATGCAAGAAAGATCTTCTACCATGCATCTAAAGTTAGCTCTACTCAGCCATCACATAGCTCTGGCTACCACCATTGAATTTAGTTTTCACTATTAAAACAACAGTTTAGACAATCAGTCTGCATGTTATTCTTTGTAGTCAAGTTGAAACTTCACTTCACTTCATTGAAATCATTCCCCATCTATTCACCTCATAATCATCTCATATGTAATAATCTCAATAGAGATGAGTTGCATGAAATCCTCTATTAATAAGAGGTTATTGTAATGCATCGATGGGAATTTACAAGCAATAAAAATGTTTTAGTGCAATAGCACACGATATAATTGCAATTTGTTGAAGAGGATGTCATAATACCAGTCTGAAAGAGAATTGTTGGATTTGTTGATGTCAAACAGACTCCAAGAAAGTTGTTGCTGAGTGAATTGAAAGTCTTTGCAGAATGAGATCAATAAGGGAAACATTAAGGAAAAAGTCACTGTCAAATTGTGAAGTTGCCATAAGAACACAGTCGTAGTTGTCAAGGAGGCTATGTGAGAACACATGTTTAAGGAGATTGTTGAATCTGCCAAACTCAAGAAAGATAGATTGTTGCTAAGAAAAATCAAGGATTTGTGCAAAGCCAGGTTGAGGTAATTGATTAATTGTTACTATTAGGGTTTGGAATAAATGAGAGAGATTTCATTTAAGTGTAACTATTGTTTTGGTATTGGCTAAGGCAATAGGGATTTTTTTTAAATTGTGAATTTCAATGGGAAAATTAGGCAAAAGAGTGCTGAAGGAAAATATAAATCTGATTTATGAGGTAGATTATTTAAATGGAGAATTAATAAAAATGAAGAAAGAAAATGAAATTTTGATTTGTAAGGTAGATTTTTTAAAAGAATATCTCAAGAAAAGTAAGGAAGTTGAAAACAAAAATAAAGAGTTAGAAGAAAATATAAAGTTGCTTGATGTGATTAAGAAAAGGAATGAAGAACTGGAAGAAAGAATGAAATTGTTTGATGATTTGGAAGAAAAGCTTGAAAGGTTAGAAGAAACAAATAGTTTATAAATGAATGAAATTTCAAAATTAAAAGAGCAAAATAGTTTACAGAAAAATGAGCTATAAAAGTTGAAAGAAGAAAATGAAAGTTTGAAATCAAGCAAATCAGTATGTGAAGATTTGTGTTTGTCATATGACAAGTGTCTGTTTACTGAAGAAGTTTGTGATAAAGAATGTGAGAAAGAAAATGATAATGTTATTAAGTGCAATGGAAATGAAATTAATGTTGGCATGAAAATTGTGAAAAGAATGGGTTATAGAGGTCAAGGATTGGGAAAAAAATGAACAAGGAATGAAGGATCCAATTGAGCCAATAATGAGGCCCAAATATGAAGGTCTCAAGTATGTTGCAGGTAAAGGCAAGAAAGATACCAATGTTTTAAGTACAGAAAAATCAAATCAAGAAAGGCAGTGTATTCAATGTTCACATTGTAATAGGAAAGGACATACAAAAGAAAAATGTTGGGATTTATATCCTTGTACCCTATGTGGGTTGAGAAACCATTATGAAAAGATGTGTTGGAATAGAGAATCAAATCATGAATAAGTGACAAGTTACAGTATGAAAATGGATTGTGGATGGAGCTGTGGGACAAGTTGGCAAAAGCTTACAAGTATGATCAAGAATTTATTCAAGTTTAAATGTTCATATGTTGATAGCAATCGACCAAGGTTTGAATATTCAAAAGGCATCATAAATACTTTGGATCAAAGAAAACCATTGTCTTGCAAGACATCTACGGAAAATGAGGTAGTAGAAAGTTCAAGATTGATGATTTAAAAATCAACATATTGAGAGACTACCATAGTAGTGGGAGAAGCCAAATGAATGGCACTATTATTAAGAATTGGATATGAAGATCAGTAGATCTAGAGTTGGTTTGAAGCTATCAAGTAGGAGAATATTTGACAAAAGTCTGAAGACAAAGAATGAGATAGAAGAAGGCGACGGTCAAGGAATTGTACATACGATATCATTTGCAGTCAAAATTAAGGGAGAATATTGGAACACAGTAATTTCTCCCACATGCAAGAAAGATCTACCACCATGCATCTAAAGTTAGCTCCAGTCAATCATCACATAGTTCCGGCTACCACTATTGAATTTAGTTTTCATTGTTAAAACAACAGTTTAGATAGTCAGTCTGCATGTTATTCTCTGTAGTCAAGTTGACACTTCACTTCACTTCACTTCAATGTAATCATTCCCCATCTATTCACCTCGTAATCATCTCATATGTAATAATCTCACTAGAGATGAGTTGCATGAAGTCCTCTATTAATAAGAGGTTATTGTAATGCATCGATGGTAATTTACAAGCAATAAAAATGGTTTAGTGCAGCAACACATGATATAATTTATGTGTTCATATTTTTCTGTGTGTTTATGATTCATTTGTTATTTTTTTGTGTTTGAATTCTTTTGTGTATATATTTTTTGCTCCATCCTCCTCCTTGAGGAAGGAAATGGTTAAAAACTATGAAGCAATGTAATAGAATTAATGGTCAATCGAAATTGGTGGTTGATCTCCTGAAACTGGTATCTATTCATAGCAGATTGTTGAAAAGAATTATCGCTCCTACTCAAATAAACTTGATAGGAAGCACACATCACTTGAAATTGTCTAAGTACTAACAATAAATGTTGTAGAGGAGCACAGAATGATGTGAAATGTATAGAGTAAGACAATGGCTGCAACTAAAAATTGGAATCTCATATAGGAGCACAAAATGATGTGAAATGTACATTCTAAGACAATGGCTACAACTGAAAATTGGAAAGTCGTATATTATAGATTGTAATAAAAAATTACAAGATAACCAACTCAGATTTTTCATTGTTAAAAAGGTGTCTCGAGCCAGTGAAAGTGGCAACAAACTCTGCAATCAATCCATCATTGTTTTCAAGAGAATATAATCTATTGCTTCAATGTCTCAACTGAAACTAGTAAGCAGTTGTCATTGCTGGATATGTGTTTGGATTGATATGATGTGTGTGAGTGTGTATCTACAATTATGATCATACCAAGTGAAGTTAGGTGAACATTGTGTTTAACTGAAGCAAAGAAAACATTTACTATAGATTAGCTAAGATTGCATGGCTCTCTTTCTCTACTATTGAAATTGGGAATGTTCCCAAATTATGCCAAGGGATGAAATGAAGTGGATTTGTTGAAATGGTAAATGTGGATTAAATATTTAATTGTTCTATAGCAACTAATTAATACCTGTTAGAATAAATTGAGCAGATAGATCTATGTTAGTCGTTTACAAATTATGCTCATTCATCGAATCAATTAAATATCAGTTTTAGATAGCACAACAAGATACCATAAAGTTGAGGTCTGCAATCAAACACTTTCAATGCCCAGTTCAAGACCAAAATGCATGAACAAATAGAAGATGAGCTCTTGAAAGTAAACCAAAGATAAGAGGAATACATTATTTACACACACACACACATAATTGTTTGTAATTATTTGTTCTATGACAACGTATTCATGTGTTTACCAAAGTTGATGGCATCACCTTTTCAGTAGTGAAGCCAAATAATATGAATGAAAAGCGATTTGGGCATTTTTTTTATGGTCATATGACCGGATGTCTTTCTTGTTGTAATGCCCCGTCAGGAACCCCAAAGGAATAGCCACACAACTAAACAACTAAGGGTGAAATAATTTTATTTTTTAAAAGTTAAACCATAAGAAGTGCTTTAATTACTACATTGCATGTCTATTACACAAGCGGGAGTATAACACAAGAATTCCTAAAGGGTTATGAATGAAGAATTATTCGAAAGATTAAATTCCATTATTAAGGTTAATCCAATTATCCATCAATTACTTATTGAACACAATAAACCATATTCATACAACAGATTACATCATTTAAAGATTAAAAGTATTCCAATATATATTACTCTTCAAGAAAGCATTTGCACAATGAATAAAGTTAACTGATATAATAAACATCCATAACTTAAGATTACATTATTCATCAAATACATGGCTTCCAATAATACATATAAAATTTACATCTTTACCAAATACCAAGGTTACATAATCCACTAATACAAAATACAGGTGACGAAAACATAGTCTTACTAACCCTTGGTTAACCATAAGGAATAAGCACAAAATGGTTTAAAACGACAAGGTTATAAGGACAACACCAGATCAAGAGGTACACCGAACACTACAACGGGATGACTAAACGTTTACAAGAATTGGAACGAAATAAGCCCCTTGCTAAGAAATGTCAAATTCACTAAGACCATACTCAAACAATCTTTTGAAATTAATATCATATATACTTGCAATTCAACATTTAAAATTTAATAAAACATGACCACACTGATTAAAATAAATTCAAGTCTTCGTTAACCTAATAAGGCTAGAAATTAACTAATCACAAGTAACTAATTTGCTCCCTTTCAATTTTGAACAAGCAAAATCATAATAACTTAATGTATAAAACATACCATATTAAAGAATACATTCATTTAATTTATTTTTCCTAAATGATACGATTTCTAATAATATTAAAAAATCACATTAAATACAAATATATATATATATATATATATAATTATATATTCGACGAATATATAGCTATATACACATATCATATTATGTATACATATCTTATCTAAAAATAGCTCAAATAACAGATAAAACTAATTTACAAACAATAATTATAAAAGAAAATTTACATTTAAAATAATACACACACACACACACACACACACACACACACAGATATATATATATATATATATATATATATATATATATATATATATATATATATATATATATATATTATATTATTATATTATTAAAATATAAAAATCCGAATATCCAAATTTTGGGCAAAACGTTTTATTTATTGACAAACGTTGTCTTAACACAACAAACCAAATACTAGCAGGCGGGTTTGTTTAAAATGCGGACTATATTTTTTGCATAATAGGTAGACCGCTACCAATGGTAGCGGTTGCTACCATGTAGTAGCAGAAGCTACCAATGGTAGTTTTGCTACCATGTGGTAGCAGTGGCTACCAATGGTAGCGCTAGTACCAATGGTAGTAATGACTACCATCCCACGTGGTGGGGGAAACCCTGCAACGTGGTTAAAAAATACATTTTATTTTTTTATTTTTAAAATTTATTTTTATTACAATTTTACTGGTAAAAACCTATGCACATAAGCAACTCTGTAAAAACAGAGTAAACAGATTTATTATTTTTGAAAGAAAAAATCATAATAAAAATTTTTGTTTACAATTAGATACAAATAAGACCCAAATCAAATGATATTGGGCAAAATCCATAACAAATTTAACCAAAATAGAGAGGATTTAATCCAAATTTCCATTGTTCTTGCACAAATGAGAAAAAACAAGAACACACACAGGGAGGCCAATTTGTAAAAACTTGTCAGCATAACTTTTTGGTTTTTGAACAATTTGAAAATCTCCAAACAACAGAAACAAATCTATTATTTCCAAACTGAAAATGAAGAGATTTAATCACAAATTATACAACTTGAAAGCACACACAGAAAACTATTTTTTCTAGTTTTAAAAACCAATTTCTTCAAAATTAACAAACTAAGTTGGGAAGAGATAAACTCAAACACAAAACACTCTATTCCCACAACTCAAACTAATTTTAACACTTCCAAATGAATTCCATGAAATCCCAAGCACGCACATAGGAAGATTTTTAAACATTTCAAATTTTTGCAACAAAAGGAAAGAATAGAATCTACCCAACCTTAAATGCACTCCTGGAAGAAAATTGGAGATGAGCTTCAACCTGCACCAAATCCTCAACCCAAAAATCCAGTTTCTAATTTTGTTCTCAAAACTTGGCTTCCAAAAATTTTCATCCTTCTCTTCTCATAAACTCTCAGGCAATATAAGAAAATATTTTAACCTAAACTTTTAGGTTAAAAGTTTTGTTCAACCAATCGAAAATTTTCCACAAAAAGGTAAAATCAAATCTCCTCTAAAAGGTCAATGGAGATATTTTCATTTTCCTCATTTCTTTTTTCATAAATTGAAAATAACTTCAACATATAAATTAAAAATTAAAAAAGCATACTTTCTAACTTTATTCCTTTCTCAAATAAATACAATTACTTTTCTTAAACTATAACATGCACTTAAGTCATTTAAATTTAATAACTCAATTATTTAACTAAATCAATAATAACAAAGGCATATTAATTTAATTAAATACACCAACATGAAATAACAAAGGCATATTGATTTAATTTAAATACACCAATATTAAATAATACAATTCAATCAGATTAACTTTTCTAACTAGCAAGAGGCATGCAAAACGAGAAATAACCACCAGACGACTCACAAAATGAAAAATGCCAAAGGGCAAGACTTGCATATCGATCAAATGGGAAATGACGACCGACTGACAACACTCACATGAGTGTAGCTGCGGGTCAATTTAGGGTCTAACAACTATCTCCTCCACTCCCATCGGACAAATAAGGTAAGCTTAGACCTGTGAAACCAGGTGGAGTCAATACCTCGTACCTACCCGGTTCTTGTACCTGCAATGTCTTTCATCAAAGAACCACACGTGCATATAGCCATATATAAATAAAAGACATGACACACACATCGATGAAGGAGAATCGTGGCGTTCCTTGTCTCACTGGAGTGAGTGAAGGAAAATCATCCCCTCGCACCCCATACACTTACAAACACGAAACATGAATATAACGCATTGCATGTATAAAGTAAATATGTCAGTCCATGACAGTAAACCAATAAAAAATCACATTAAACATCCATAAGGAAATACTACATGAAACATATACTGCAAATGAAATTAAAGCATATCACCATACTGCATAATGTCTAAGAAAAATACCACAATAATGTATCCACTGAAAAAGTCAAACATGAGTCTAAAAGTCTGATCAAGAAAGGGGTACTACACTTATCTAGTAAGATTTTGCCATCTGTGAAAACATTATTATTATGCAGTACAGTCAATATTTTGAGGACATAAATGGTTTGCTACTTTAGAGGGGATATAATTGGGAGGTAGAGTAAAAGATACCCACAGTCCATAACAAGAAAGGATAGTCACAACCATAATTGCACAACATATGACAATTGAAGATAAGGATAAGTGTGTCAAAGGAGAAAGTGGATAAGGAAATATGGAATAATTTCTCATCATCGTGTTGTTGAAATTATTGCTCTAATTTCTCATCGTCGTGTTGTTGAAATTATTGCTCGGGTCCTACTAATACATTTCTTTGGCTTATAGTGTATGAAAACTACTATGTTGTGTTAATTAAAGTTACAATTTCCTCTCATTCTATGTCATAAGGTACATTCTTTGTAAATCTAATGATTGGAGCATTATGGTGACGATTTTTTTTCATTAAAGTGATACCCAATTGTTTATTTGGATTAAAGAAAAAATAGGTTTTGAAGGGGCCCCGAAATCCTTTACAAAAAGATTCTAAGAGAGATAGAATCAGATACTAGCATAAGTCCAAAATAAAACACGCTGCAAAAGAAAGACATTAAAAATGACAGCCATAGAAACAACAAAAGCCCAGATGGGCAACAAAAGCTAGCAAAGAGCAAAAGCCATAGAACTAGCAAAACAGAGACAACAACAACAGACAATAGAAATACAAACCCATCTACATGAAGCTCTTAAGGGTCTCAACCAGCTCAGCCTCAAGGACACTCAGATTTTCAGCAGAAGCTTTTATTTCTTTGTAGTCCACCTTCTGAATGACTGTCTTCTTCTTCATGTTGTCATGGGTCCTCTTGTCGGGTCCCTCTTCGGCTTGGGTCACATCAGTATCATCTCTAATAGTGACAATAGCCCTTTCCTTCTATTCCCAACTATGCACCATAACAACCATAACGTCAGCAGTATTCTTCATCGTCTTGTGGTTGTTCGACATGATAGTCTTGAGCATAGCCTGGGTCTTATTATATCCTTCTTCAACATTGGAAATGTGGTCTTCAAACCTTTTGTTTATCTGATCAATCCCTTCAACTATACTTTTAATGCATTCCAACACCGACTTCTTCTCCTCCATCATCCACTGCCCCACATCCTTCTGATTGCTTTGATCATTCCCAACTAGGATGGCCTCCGTTTTTCTACCCAGAGCTCTCTGATTGAGTCTAACCTCCTTTAATTCATGAAACAACCATTTAAACATGGTAAAATGTCAATTGCATGTTCATGAGCCATACCCAATACATTCTCATAATCTTCCTTTTTATCACTAAGCTTTGCACATTTTGGGTGAAGCTCCTCAAGAGACGTCGCACCCACATTACTAGAATCATGGGATGGGGAAGGAAGGGTTTGAAGATTATGGTTGTTCAGCTTCTTGCTATCTTCTTTTTCACTTCCAAAATCCTTGAGACTAGCTTTCGAACCACTGGAAGCAGGGGAATCATTTCCAGCCGAAGTGGAAGAGGAAGAAACCATAATTTTCTTTTGAACTTTTTAACCCTTTCCCCCAAGGGGATTGGTATTCACAGGTTTCTCAAGTTTAACTTTTTTCGGAGGGGGAAGGGACTCGTCTTCAGAATGAGACCCAAACTCATCATCAACTGACTCACCCGCACTAGTATCCTCATCATCAAAAGTGTGAATATAGTCATCAGGGGCAGGAAGGGTACGGAAATGAGAATAAATTAAGACAAGCAATCCTTCATGCAATATGGGGAACTTAGAGGGGTTCTTCTTGTATTCATTAAAATTGGCTTGTAGGATAGACATAAGATAAAACAGGAAAGATATCTTCACTCCATGACAAAAGTGATTCAAGATTACAAAATGATACCCATACACTCTATTAAAACGACCATCTAAAGTAAGGTATTCCATAATTACCTTTAAAATATTTTGCCATAAGGTCCTGAACACCTCAATGGAATAGTAATTGGTAGTCTTTTTAACAATTTTATCTCTCTCGGCTTCTTTCTTAGGAAAATCCTTCACAGCATGCTTCGTATACGCTTTATCCCTGTAATATTTCATACCATCCATGGAGAGTCCAGTGACTTGGGAAATGAGGCTTTCATCCACCAGAACTTTCCATCCATGGAGAACAATGGTCTCGTCCTTCCAATACTTAGCGAAATAATTCATAACGTCCTTGTTACAGCCATGCAACCTCTCACTATAAGAACTGAGACCTCCTTTCTCCAAAATCCTCCACCGCTTATGTTCCTTCTTCGGCTTCATGTAGCTAGGAGGTTCAATCCTTTTTCTGGCGCCCCCATCTTCAAATTCTCTTTGTCGCTCTCACAAAAATTGGCTTGCAAAACAAAAAGAAAAGCTCAAAGAATGCCAATAATCGCCCACAAAGCATGGGAAATGAATACGCTCATAATATTATTTACTCCCTTGCCACATACCTTAATCGGAAAGGTTCTGATCTTTCTAGAATCATTCTGAGTCATTATAGCTTGAGTCATTATTAATGTTACTCCCTCAACTTCGGTCATGAAGCAAATGCATCACAAAATCTGAGTCCAGCCTGTCAACATTGATTCAGCTCAGTTAACTCTTACTCGTGACCCATTTATTAGCAAGATAGTCAGCCACCACATTAGCTTGTCTATACACATGGGATATAATGCATTTATCAAAAGTTTTAATTATATCCTTAGCTTTTTTAATCCACATTTCAACATTCCAAGAAGGTTTAGAGGTTCCCCTTAGATAGTTAATAATGTTTTTTGAATCCCCTATTAGACACAATGCACCACTTAGAGGGGGGTGAATCAGTGGTTCTCAACTTTTTCCCTTTAACTAACTTAAGTGTGTATACCGGTTATGGGATCTAACACAATGTAGACTTATCGGTTAGTGGGAAGACTAATCACAAATGCAATCACACACAAAGGGACATCACATAGCACTAGCATGTACGAGGAAAACCCAAGATGGGAAAAACCTCGGTGAGCAATGTTGCTGGAGTCTACAGCTCCAATCCAGCCTCACAATAAAATATTTTGATTACAATGTTCAGGGTACCAACCCAAGGAGCACCAACCCCTAACTAATTTATGGGCTACAACCCAAAGGAGTAACAACCCCTGCACTAAGGTACAACTCAGTGATTACAATACATTATATTCAAATACAAAGGTAGTAATCTAGTAACAAGTGAATCTTGTAACCTCTCAATACAATCCTCCCTGCCTGTAAGGTAACTCCTCCACCTTACCAGTTCTCTACTTACTTTGACTGAATCTTCAACAACTCAAGCACTATCTTGTTGGATCTCCTCTATCACTCTCTGCTCTTCTTCTCACTACTATTGCTTATCGGTTCCTCCTTCACTCAGCACACTGCCTCTTCTCTTCTGGTTTACCTCTATCTTGTCCACAACTATCTGTCACTACCGACTCTCTACCATTCCTTCTTACTTGACTATGTTCCTCTAGTTCTTCATTCAACTTGCATTCACTCTCTACCGCCTTCCCATAGGTAGCCTTGACCTTACTAGTTAAACCCTCTTACCAGTTCTCCTTCTAATATTCAAACACTTAAGATCTTCCCCAATCAGACTTAGACTGATTTCATTACTCACAGAGGTATATCAACACTCTATCCAGCATAGTCTTCTCATGCAGCATCATTCAACCAACACCCCACATTGATTTTGTCTTGCGTATATATCAACAAGTTTTCCCAACAAAAACCAATTCAAATTTCAGTCAGTTAGGGTTTCTTTCACCGAACAAATCTTCATCAGATCCGCTCCAATCTTCCTTGGATCGATCACCTGCATTGGAGGAATGCATTTGTACGCGTTTTCCATTATCCAATGCATATTTGCTAAAAATAGCAAATCTAACCCTGTTCTTCAGCCTTGAAATCAGTCGACACATTTATGATCCAGTTGTTTCCTTCTCAAGGTCAATTTGTAGTTGGATATCAAGCATCGATCATGGCACCAGCAGATCTTTGATCTTCCTCTAACATTCATCTTTCATCAAGCCGCACACTCTGCAACTCCTATGTGATTGTCACAATCAACATTTAATGTCGACCAATCACAACTACCTTTTTGACACCAAACATCATTGACCTCCGCATATTCACCACCTCATCTCAGTGTGGCATCATATTCTCATGCATCCAATCTCACCAACATAGAGTCAGTTCATAGTTGCACATCCAGCAAACCCTTATCGGAACCAATCCTTACCGGTTTGCTTATACCGGCACAACCCTTGCCGGTAAACCTTCATACCAACACCAGCTTAATCTTTATGGTGTAAGACATCAACCGGGCATCAACCATGCTAGTCCTCAATAGCCATCAGGAGTAGCTCAACATGTGTAATTTCGTCTGATGAAGGTCTTTCACTTCTTTGCATTCATCTCACTCAGTTGTATATCGGTATCCTTGTCTACCGGTAACAACCTAGATGAGTTAATTTCCTTATCCTTCATTAGATCTGCATCAGTGCCAACACAACACACCTTCTTCATTTCGGTAACTCTATTTTGTATGATGTTGCAGACATAGCATCATTTGTCCAGTTCATGTTATAGTCGGTTTGCCATAGTGGCAAAACCCTTCACTTCAAATCTTCCTTCACCATCCTGGTAACACGTCTTTTCTTCACATGCTTATCAGGTGTGTATCTATGATCACACTCTTTGGAGGCTTAACTGATCTCATATTTTGGAAGCATTCTCATCATCCGCTTGGTCATCTGGTATGTTCATTCACTCACTTGCCTTTTGCTTCTGGTATTGCACTAATCATAACATAGTTGTCATTATGTAGATGTATCTTCACCTTGACATATGTCCCGGTGTCTTTTCATATGTCAACATGCTCATAGAAGCATCTTACTCTCTCAACATATTCACATAACCTATGATAGCTTCTTCATCTGGTGGGAGTCCTGCTAGTTAACATTGCACTAGCAATCTGGTGGCCAACACAAACTTCATCTTCAATGTTGATGTGATCCAAATAGCATTCTACCCCTTCAGCACAACCAATACCCATCATGTAGTCTCTTCATTCCGGTTGTATGCAATACCATATTAACAACCCTTTTTCTGGGTGGTCACTTTATTGCACCTCTAGCATACCAGTACACAACGGTTCTTCCTTCTGCATGAAGATGGTCACCTAGTTGTCACCAATGACAACACATCAACTCTTCTCCCATACCGGTCCATTTTCTATTCCGATTGACATCAAACTTTAGTGCCAATAGCCTCTTGTTCACTAGTTGACATCAATGTTAGTGATACTGGTAACATCCTATACCGGATGACATCAATGACAACACAATACCAACAATCTCCCCCTTTGGCATTGATGTCAACACATGTAGTATCTGGTATACTACAATATCTTTCTCCCCATTTGACAACAATGGCAAAGGGCATTGTCAGGATAACATTCCTCCTTGTATCTACCGGGCACTAACAGAAATATTTCTCCCCCTTTTTACCAGGTGCATCTCCCCTTTTGAAGATTATGTACAACATCATCTCAATCATCAACACTTGAGATAGAAAGCTCAGGTACCAAACAACTCTTAGTATCACACATCGGTCTCTCTCCTTCTTTTGCTCATAACCAATTGAGGAATGAATTTCTTCTCTTGTGCATGTGGTCCTATCGATTTGCCAAACTTCTCTTACTTTCAACTAATGACACATAGTTAGATGAGCAATTTCTTTTCCAGTATTATCAAGCATCTGCTTGATCTGCTTCTATGTTCAATATATCTGATATCAATCTGAAAATATGGCCCTGAACTCCCCCTGAAACATAGACCTCTGATCTTCATCTATTTAGTTGGTTCCTAAACCATGACTCACATCTATACCTATGACATCCACCATCATGACCACAATGCCAACTGCAAGTCACATATCCAACCGATTGACCCAAAAAATATGTATGCACATAAGGTCAACACATGTCATTCAGATTCTTTCCAATAACACCTGAGACATAACCTCACCCATCTAGGCTACCAGAGTTACTGCAATGATCCCTCAACTCATTGACTTACATAACCTGCAACGCTGATCAACATCCATGCCGGTAGCATGCTGCACAAATCGGTCTCTTATCTCTACCAAGATACTTTCCTCTTTACCTTTATCTCTTGGTTCCAATTTCCTCTACTACCATTCATTTTACCTGTAGCAGTAAACCGTCTTCCATGTGTAGTCAAGGTGGTAACTACACACATACTGCCTGTAATGCCCCGCCAAGAACCCCAAAGGAATAACCACACATCTAGGTAACTAAGGGTAAAATAATTTTTTTTTTTTAGTATAAATCATATTAAGTGCATTAATTACTACATTGCACAATAATAACACAAGCAAAAGACTAACACCAGAATTCCTAAAGGGTTACCAGTGAAGAATTAAACTAAAAGTTAAATTCCATGATTAAGATTAATCCAAATATCCATCATTACTCATTGAACTTAATAAACCATATACAATAACAGATTACACCATTTAAAGATTAAAAGAGTAACGAAATAATTATCTCTTGAATTAAGCATTTACACAAATCATATAGATAGATGATAAGTAACATCCAAAACCAGGATTACATTGATCATAAAATACATGGCTTCCAATAATACATATAAAGTTAACATCTTTACCAAATACAAGGTTACATAAATTCATTGATACAATTGACCACATAGGTCTCCAAAGACTAATAATCTCCAACATGAGATAGAGCATGAGTCACGAATCACAGGAACACCTGCGAAGCTAATCCTCGCATGAAGGTACGAACAATAATATCTGATGGGAAGTGGCACTACCACCAAACCATGTGATCCCAAAATGGAATCACCCCACCGTGCTAGGAGATAGCAGAGGACCCTCAAGCAAGCATAAACAAGACAAAGATTACAATACAATATGACTCCACAATACTCCAGGTGACTCGACATCACAATACACTAGTGATCCTAAAGACAGAGTGTCATTGCATAGCTTATGATGGTTACCCTAGGTAGGCCTCCATAGGTCCTGACCCCCATCTTGGGTTATCCTGGTAACCTTTCCCAAACCTTTGGCTCCATCTAAGGGTCATGCAGACCCTACCAACCTTTCGTGAAGACAAGGTGGTCGGTTTGCCATTCCAGGCCTTCCCACTACATCTTGAGCCTATACGAGCACTCAACCCTGCACGAGGTACAATATCTTAATTAATATTAAAACTACCCACCCCCTAATCAATTATTAGGTTATCACTTATTATCTGACTTTCGAGGGGTTATCCTGTCAACCACTTTGGGTGCATCCCCCACTCGAAAGCCACTCTCTCAAAAGAGACTAAATGACATGGTCACTCTACGAGGATCCTATGGCGAAATAGATAGCCATAACACCACTATCCAAAAATAAGTGGTCCAAACAAAGACATACTAACTCTTGGTTAACCATAAAGAAAGGCACTACATGGTCAAGACAACGAGGTCATCAAATTGGTCAAGAGATACAAAAATATGCCACAACAGGACGACTAACAAAGACGAGAAATAACAACCAAATAAACCCTTTGCAAGAAAAGCTAATTTCACTAAGTCCAAACTCAGACAATCTTTGAGAAAATCAACATCATAAACACTTGCAAATTCATTGATTCAAAATTAAATAAAACACCCTACATCTAATACATCATTCTAAAACGTCATTCAATTCTATATATTTCCCATACAATATTCCAACAAAATAATATAATCCATATTAAATATTTAACAAATAAAATATGAATTACATTGAAACATAATATATATTTCCAAATTAGATCTAAATTTATCAATCTGATTTTATAACCAAAGCCTGGATAGACAAGAAAATAAAAAAAATCTAAATATATATTTACAAATAAATTTAATAAACTAATATTTAAAACTAACATATAAATTTAATCGCATTATAAAAAAAATAGCAAACATTATATTCTTTCACATGTCGTGAAGGGAAAATTAATAGCCAAGCGGTGGCCTAAGCCTACCGCGGGTACATTATATTCTTTCACGTGTCGCGAAGGGAAAATTAATAGCCAAGCAGTGGCCTAAGCCTACTGCAGGTAGTGCTGCTGCCAGAAGGCAGCAAACACTACCTGTCGGTAGTGTTGCTACCGACCGGTAGCAGGCACTACCGCCGGTAGTGTTGCTACCTCACGGTAGCAGTCACTACCGACCGGTAGTGCTGCTACCCACAGTAGCAGCCGTCCCACGTGGTGGGACTAGCCCGCCACGTGGGCTTAATTTATTATATTTTTTTTTTAAATTAATTTAAAATTAAACCGTCACCTGCTCATAATCACTGGTAAAAACCCAGTGCACAGAATTTCAAATTTTGCAATGATATTTTTAATAAGGAAATTTTGTAAACCAATAAAACACAAAAGACCCAAATATATATAAAGATCTTGGGCAAAATCAAAAGAATTTTAAAGAGATAAGTGGGAATTTGATTTATTTCTCCATTTCTTCACACACAAGAAGAATCTTTGCATCATGCAAGAGGCAAATTGACAATTTTTGCCAGCATAACCCCCAAATCTTGGGCAAATAGAAACTTGCAATCATACAAAAAACCAAATCTATTCCTTTCCACACAAAATAGAGGAAATAATCCAACAACTAAATTTTTGCAAGAACATGAAACACACAACCAATAGAAAATTGAACTATTTCCTTTCCACATGCACACATTTGATTTGAATTCAATAAAATTCAACAACAACTACTCTTTCTTTCAAATCCAACATCCATAAAGAATCTTCAAAAAGATTTCACAATTTTAAACAAACACATAGGAAGAAGCTCAAACATTCAAATTTTAATTGCAAAACAAGAAGAAAACTATCCAACCTACAAAGAAATCTAGGAAGTAAACTTGTGGAAGAGTTCCAACCTTGCATACCAATTCCAACTCCAGGTTCCTCCTTCCAAATGGGTTTCTAAATTTTTGTATTAAAAAATTTGCCGCCTCCCTTCTCGTGAACTCCCAGGAATATATGGAAAAATATATTTTCAACCTAAACTTTCTAGGTTAAAAGTTTTTCGAACCGAACAAAATAAAACTATTTAAAAAGTAAAAGAAATCAGATTTACCTTTTCCATGAAACAATTATTTTCAACAAAACAAAATCTAAAACTAATCAAAAGGTAAAAAGGAAAAAGCCTTTATTTATTTTTTCATTTTCTTTTCTTGCGATACTTTATTTCAACATATGCATTTAAAATTTAAATGCCAAGGCATTTACTTACTTCTTTTCCAATATTTAATACAACTTTAACACAATATATTAAGCAAATTTAACCATTTAAATCTAGCAACTCATCTATATAATTAAATCGATAAACTCAAGAGCATATTAAATAACTAATTATGCCAACACAAAAATAGCATCATTCACTCAATTTATTAAATATACAAGAAATCAGAAATATGCAAAACGAGGAATGATCAAACGATGACTCACAAACGACCAGACCAAAGCACTATGACTCACATATCAGTCAAACGGAAAAGATGACCGACTGACAACACTCACATGAGTGTAACTGTGGGTCAAGATAGGGTCCAACAACTATCTTCTCCACTCCCGTCAGACAAATAAGGCACGCTCAGACCTGTGAAACCAAGTGGAGTCGATACCCCGTACCTACTCGGTACTTGTACCTGCAATGTCTTGCATTAATGAACCACACGTACATATAGACAAATATATAAACAGACACTGCATGCACACCGATGAAGGAGAATCTTGATGTTCCCTGTCTCACCGGAGTGAGTGAAGGAAAATGATCCCCTCGCATCCCATACACTTGCAAACACAAAACATATAAATAACACATCGCACATATAAAGTAAATGTGACAGTTCATGTCAGTAATCCATAAATATCCCATTTAACATAAGTAATCAAATACTGCATGAAAGCATACACTACATATCAATTTAAAGCATGAAATAACATCACATAAAGTCTGAATCAATATACAATAATGTATCCACTGAACAGTCAACTGAAGTCAAACATAAGACCAAAAAGAGTCTGACCGAGAAGGGGTACTACACTGCCATCTCATTTTCTTCCTCTTATCGGTAGCAACTTGTTCATCTCCTTGTCCACTTTCAACTAAGGGGTGAATGATCTGGTCAATATGTAACTCCCCCTGAGTCTTGCATCTCCTTTAAGCCATAGGAGATATCACTTGTGCATTGATTGCACAATGTCAGTCCATGCTCTTAACATTTGGTTTCTTCCTCCATGTCTGCTTGATTTATTTCCTTTCCACATCTGCAGTCTTGGGAGTAGGGTTGACCTTCTTCTCCTCATTGGTCCTCTCTCTATAGGTTGTGCTATAGTAGCATACAACATCCATGCCAATCTCATGATTGGGGAACCTTCTAGCATACCGGCTTGATCTTCCTTTTCTGATCATGCCATTGTGGCTGGTTACTAGTTTCCTTGAATTCCTTGATTAAGCAGGAAAAATTTTCCTCTCGTTCCAAGAAGGTCTATGCTTCCCATATTGGTGCAGAGGCACCTAAGCACACAAGCATACCAAGAGGTCAAAAGTCATAATATGAGCAATTTTATTGTATTTGAGTCATTCATAATGTATTAAGGTTATTTGAGTCCATTGAATCATAATATGTAAGACTAAATGAACCATTTTTTTCAAAGATATCATATTTGGTCCATCATGAAGTGTTAAAAGTGTCCATGTAAGGGTTAGAGTCATTTATGTCAAAAATGCAAAAAATGTAAAAATTGTAAAGTCACAACATTGCCAAAACGTGCAACAAAAGTGTAAAAATGAATCCATTGGTCATGAGGTGGTTAGAGTAGTTAGGAAACAGTTGGAAATGGTTTATAAAACCATGTTTGGTCGAAATCAAGAGGGTAGAGCAGTTTGGAGGGGATTTGAGAAAGATTATCCATCAAACCGTCAAACTGTCATAAGGTTTTAAGGAATCTGTGACTGTCATAGATCTATGGAGGATCACATTTGGTGTAATTTTTATATGTAGATACTATTGAATGATATATTAATGAAATATATTTCAGATGAATACTTTCTTATGCATTTTTGTGGAGTATTTGGCAAGATATGTTTGTTTTTACAAAAATTATCAAAACCTTGCCAAGGGTTACCCATTTTTTGGAAAATGCTCATAACTTTTGATTTAACCATTGGATCAGGCTGGAATTTGGAGAGAACTTGTGTAACATAGTAATCTAAAGTCTATCTGAACTGATTTTTGTTAGGATCAATATTTAAATAGTTATTGATGATTGTTTGTTACAGTTCATAGTGAAAGATGGACTGGTGAAGGGAGTAGAAGTCCGGTTGCAGCATTTGGTGTGGTCACATGAGGAATAATAATGAAGAAAGGATATATGTGTTGGAAAGTTCTCTAAATCCTCTTTCCAGTAATTTGTTTTCTTACTTAATTTGGTTAATAATTGAATAATTTGTGATTGTTTTGGTGAAAACAATTTTTAAAGGATGAAACCCTGAACTAGGGTATTCCATGGTAATAAAGAATTTGTTCTCTCATGTTATGGTGAATGTTATGATCTGAAATCTTGAATGAAGGTCTGTAGGGATGGAATATAACCTTTTAAAGTGGTTTGGAGTTAAGAAGAGCGAATGATCTTTTTATATGCCTCTTGATTCAAGTTTAAGGTCTTGTATTTGTTTTGGGTCAGTAATACCCTTGAATGAAGGTTTTATGGTTTGTGATAGATGCTCTACATCACATATCCCCTGTAACTTCTCTCACACTGAGCATGATTGATCCACTGGTTGTCATAGGAATGCATACTCTTCTTCTTGCATTCATAACTTTTATGACCTAATCCATTACATTTATAACACACAATGTTTATATTTTTAGGAGCAGTGCATGGATTCTTGTTAGCATAGCCGGGAAAGGGAACATGCATGTTTCTACTATGTGAAATATTCTTCTTATATGCATGAAATCTATAGTCATCTGATTTATTGTACCTAGGAAAAACCTCGGTGAGCAATGTTGTTGGAGCCTACTGCTCCAATCCAGCCTCACAATGAAATCTTATGATTACAATGTTTAGGGCACCAACCTAAGGAGCACCAACCCCTAACTGATTTATGGGCTACAACCCAAAGGAGTACCAACCCCTGCATTGAGCTACAACTCAATGATCACAATACATTATATTCAAATACAAAGGTAGTAATCTAGTTACAAGTGAATCTTGTAACCTCTCAATACAATCCTCCCTACCGTTAAGGTACCTCCTCCACCTTACCAGTTCTCTGCTTACTCTGATTGAATCTTTAGCAACTTAGCCACTATCTTGTTGGATCTCCTCTATCACTCGCTGCTCTCTTCTTCTCACTGTTGCTGCTTATCGATTCCTCCTTCACTCAACACACTGCCTCTTCTCTTCTGGTTTACCTCTTTCTTGTCCACAGCTATCTGTCACTGTCAACTCTCTACCATTCCTTCTTACTTGACTGGGTTCCTCTATTTCTTAATTCAACTTGCATTCACTCTCTACCACCTTCTCATAGGTGACCTTGACCTTACCAGTTAAACCCTCTTACCGGTTCTCCTTCTAATATTCAGACACTTAAGATCTTCCCCAATCAGACTTAGACTAATTTCATTACTCATAGAGGTATATCAACACTTTGTCCATCATAGTCTTCTCATGCAACATCATTCAACTAGCACCCCACATTGATTTTGTCTTGCGTATATATCAACAAGTTTTCCCGCCAAAAACCAATAAAAAATTTAGTCGGTTAGGGTTTCTTCCACCGAACAAATCTTCATCAGATCCGATCCAATATGCCTTGGATTGACCTACATTGGATGAAAGCATATGTACGTGTTTACCATCATCCAATACATATTTGCTAAAAATAGCAAATCTAACCTTGATCTTCAGACTCGAAATCAATCAACACATTTATGATCCAGTTGTTTCCTTCTCGAGGTCAATCTGCAATCGGATATCAAGCATCGATAATGGCACCAGCAGATCTCTAGTAGTCCTCTAATGTTCATCTTTCATCGAGCCGCACACTCTACAACTCCTCTGTGATTGTCGCAATCAACATTTAATATTGACCAATCACAACTACCTTTTTGACACCAAACATCACCGACCTCTGCATATTTGCCACCTTAGCTGTGCATGGCATCACATTCTTATGCATCCAATCTCACTGACATAGAGTCGGTTCATGCTTGCACATCTAGCAAACCCTTACTAGAACCAATCCTTATCGGTTTGCTTATACTGGCACAACCCTTACCGGTAAACCTTCATACCAACACCAACTTTATATTTTTGGTGTAAGACATCAACTGGGCATCAACCATGCTGGTCCTCAATAGCCATAAGGAGTAACTCAACATGTGTAACTTCATCTGATGAAGGTCTTTCACTTCTTCGCATTCATCTCACTCAGCTTTATATTTGTATCCTTGTTTATCGGTAACAACCTAGATGACTTAATTTTCTCATCCTTTATTAGATCTGTACCGGTGCCAACATAACACACCTTCTTCATTTTGGTAACTCTATTTTGTGTGCAGTTGCAGTCATAGCATCATTTGTCCAGTTCATCTTACAGTCAATTTTCCATAGTGGCAAAACCCTTCACTTCAAATCTTCCTTCACCATCCTGGTAACACATCTTGTCTTCACATGGTTATCAAGTGTATATCTCTAATCACACTCTCTGGAGGCTTAACTGATCTCAGATTTTGAAAGCATTCTCATCTTCCGCTTGGTCATTTGGTCTATTCATTCACTCACTTGCCTTCTGCTTCCAGTATTGCACTAATCATAACATAGTTGTCATTATCCAGATGTATCTTTAGCTTGACATATGTCCCGGTGTCTTTTCATATGTCAACATGCTCACAAAAGCATCTTACTCTGTCAACATATTCACATAATCTGTGATAGATTCTTCACCCAGTTGGAGTCCTGCTAGTTAACCTTACACTAGCAATCTGGTGGCCTACACAAACTTCACCTCTGGTGTTGATGTGATCCAAATTGCATTCTACCCCTTCAGCACAGTCAATACCCATCATGTAGTCTCTTCATTCTGGTTGTATGCAACACCATATCAACAACCCTTTTTGCTGAGTGGTCACTTTACTGCACCTCTAGCATACCGATACACACCAATTCTTCCTTTTGCATGAAGATAGTCACCTGGTTGTCACCAATGACAACACATCAACTCTTATCCCATATTGGTCCATCTTCTATTCTGGTTGACATCAAACTTTAATGCCAACAACCTCTTGCTCACTAGTTGACATCAATGTTAGTGATACCGGTAACATCCTATACTGGTTGACATCAATGACAACACAATGCCAACATCCCCTTCCACCCAAACACAACTAAAGTTGTGATTTTTAGCAAGAGTTATGCTTTGAGAGGCCCCTATAGCTTTAGCAATATGGTTGGTCTGAGTGCCCAAGGGGAGTGCCACGGCTGAAAGAAAATTTCCATCGTGATCTCGCAATACTCCCCCACACCCTACCAACCTAGGGTTCCCTTTGGCCACCTCGTCAAAGTTTATTTTGGACCACCCTTGGGGAGTTAATCTCTAGCTAATGTTGGTTCTTTTATTTATCTTAGGCCTGGCTAACTGAAAGAGATGATTTAACTCCCAAGCATTGGCAACTCTGACCTCATAATCATTTACATTTTCATTCTAATTTTGACTATTGATATTCACAATAGAAAGATTTTCATTGATGGCCCTGGTAATTTTCTTGAAGACAATTTCAGGCTAAAGATAAATCTCCCTAAAGATTATGTTATTACACTCTTTCCATAAGCCCCACACCACATGAGGAAACAAAAAGGACAATAAAATATTTAAAAGATGATTCCTAGTAGGAAGTCTCCATTGATAAATAAACTCCTTAATAGAGTCAGGGAATATCCAACAAAGATCCCATTTTTGAAGCACTTGGTACCAAATTTCAGTAGCATAAGAGCAGTGCAGAAAGAGATGATCAACCGAGTATGCATCCTCCATGCATATGTAACATCTATTAGGTATAGAGAGTCCTCTCTTAGAAATATTATCCGTAGACAGAATTTTGTTTAGGAAAAGAAGCACGAAAAAAATGTTAACCTTAGGAGTGAGACCTTTAATCCACACCTTAGACCACCAATAAACAGGAGAATCAGCACAACAATCCACATATGCAACCAAAAATTTCCATATTAGCTCATCTTTAGATCTATTATCTAACCCAAAGGAGTTTAAGGACAACTGCAATTGAGGAAAAGTTGGGTTAACATCAGTGAGGTTCACCCATTTACCTTCCTTCCAGTAGTCAGCCATCATCAATCCAAAAGAAGCCACACAAGTATCTTTAAAAGCCCCTAGCAAAGGATCAAAAGCCAACGAACATTTTCCAATCCAACAATCGTCCCTAAAACAAATACTTATCCCTTTCCCCACTTTCCATAAAATTCCACGATTAGCCACATCCCTTTCTTTGACAATATTTTTCCACAGGTGGGATCCAGCAAAAATATGAGGGGAGAACAAAAAATCCTGAAAAGAGTGAACATTAAAAAGATTTCTTATGCCATAATGTATTCCACTCTTTTACAATCATAGGTTTTCCAAACTTGTTTAGCCAGAAGAGCAAGATTAAAACTCTTGATACTCTGAATCCCCAAACCCCCATACTTCTGGGGTTTACAGACACTCTCCCATGTAACCAAAGGAATTCTCCTTCTTTCCTCCACCCCGGACCAAAGGAATCTTTTCTGAATTTTTTTAATGGTCTCTGCATATTTTGAGGGAATCTTGAACAAACTAAGAGCATACACTGGGAGGTTCTGAAGAGTGGCTTTGAGCAGTTGAATCTTACCGGCCTAACTAAGGAGGGTCCCCTTCCAACCAGCCAACTTCATATTGAATCGGTTGATCAAAGAGAGCCAAAAGGTATCAAAAGGTTTAGGTCCCAAAGGAAGACCAAGGTAAGTGGAAGGAAGCAAACCAATCTTGCATTCAAGAATGTTAGCAATCTTTTTTTGCCTAGAATCAGGAGTATTGATAAAATAGATAAAACTCTTAGCTCTGTTGACCATCTGTCCTGAGGCCTTCTCATAGAGGTTGAGGGTAGATTTAATAACTCTAGCCTCCCCCAAAAAATATCTCCCCAATAAGATTGTGTCATCCACAAACTGCTAATGAGATGAAGTCAAATTAGCAGATAAAGGCTTCAAACCTTTTAGGGATCCATGAAACACCTATTTATGAATAAATTTGCCCAGACTTTCAGCCATGATAGTGAACAAAATCAGGGATATAGGGTCACCCTACCTTAACCCCCTTGAGGTTCTAAAGAAATGAGAAGGTGAATCATTAACAATAACATTAGTAGGAGTAGTAGAGATAAGCTACCAAATAAGACTAATGAATTTACCTGAAAAACCAAAGGCACAAAGAACTTTCTTTAGAAAAAACCAATCCACCCTATCATAAGCCTTAGCAATGTCCAACTTCAGCAAGAAACCCAGAGATTTAGCCTCCATCAACGAATGAATATTCTAATGGACAGTAATGATGGAGTCAAGGATTTGTCTCCAAGGGACAAAACCATTATGTTGAGAAGAGATCAGAAGGGGAAGAATCCATAACAGTTGTGATGTGAGAACTTTAGAAATAATTTTGTAAAAGGAATTGCACAAGATAATAGGTCTGAAAGCATCCAAAGAATTAGCCCCATGCATTTTAGGAATGAGAAAAAATGAAGGTGGTATTCAATTCCTTAAGCAAAGACTTGACTCCAAAAAACTCTTTGATAGCATTAGAAACATCATTTTCCACAATATCCCAGAAGTGATGAAAGAAGAACATAGGAAAACCATCGGGGCCAGGGGACTTGTTACCATCAAAGGAAAAGACAACAGTTTTGATTTCCTGATTTGAGGGAATAGCTGCCAATTGCAATTCTAATCTTCAAAAAGCACCTTAGGAATAACATCCGCTAGAATACCTTGGGCATCTGAATCTGACATAGAATCCACCTTTAGAAGCTCCCTAAAAAACTCAACAACAGCTTCACAAATTTCCTCTTCCTTCTCTATCCTTCTACCATTTTTAACAAGGTGATCGATTATATTAGCTACTCTATGTTTGAGAGTAGTGACATGAAAAAATCTTGTGTTTATATCACCATCATTAAGCCATAAAGACCTTGATCTCTGTCTCCAAAATATCTCTCCATGGGCTATGATACTATGGTATTTATACAAGACATCACTTTCCTTCATGAAATTATCACCCATGTATCAGACTCAACTCCTCTCGAAGAGTTGATTTTTGCAAAAAAATATCCCCAAAGATCTCCTTATTCCATTTTCTAACCATCTCCTTCACAAATCTCATCTTTTTAGCTATACAAAACATAGTTGTACCCTCAATTTGAACACTCCACAACTCCTTCACACTATTATATAAGCTAGGATGGGATAATCACATCTTCTCAAATCTAAAAGGAAACTTCCTACGTTGCCCACCTTTGGGTTCAGCCATGAGGCCGATAGGATAATGATTAGAGCCAAATCTAATCATAATATTTAAAGAATAAGAGTAAAGTTGAAGCCAATCAATAGAGATTAAGATCCGGTCCAATCTAACTTGAATCAAAAGCCCCAACTCTGCGATTTGACCAAGTAAAAGAGGCTTCAATCAAGTCAAGATCAATAAGGCACTAATCATTAATAAAATCAGCCAAATCTTGCTTACTATCAAGTTGTATTTGAGAACCCTCAAATTTCTCAGCCTCCTGGAGGGGAGTGTTGAAATCTCCAATAACCATCCTAGGGATATTGGGATGGTTACAGCGAAAGGAAGAAAGCCTAGCCCAAAATCTTCTCCTAGAGACTTTGTTATTAGGCACATAAATATTAGATAATATCCAAGAAAAACCATCCCGAGTATGTTTGAACCAAAGTTCCCAGACTCAGACTCGGCTCTGACTCGGCAAGGCTGACTCGCCTTGTGACTCGGCTCGGACTCGGCTCGGACTCAACAAAATAAGAAAACCCTTGATATTTAGAGATTTTTAACGATTTAAAACTTGTTTCATACACCCATTATTGAATTAAGATTAAAGACACTATAACATCATCAAATGGAATCTAATTTGATCACATACATCCATCACATGCGTAGAAATGTAAATTGTAGCTGAAGGAATTAGAAAACATAGATATATAGAGTTATAAATTTTGTCCAATGTATATAAAATTCATGACTTCAAATGTTCCCAAACATATATGTAACTGTAAAGTGTAAACAAAAACAAGTCTATGGCTCAGGCTCTAGCTCAGCCTCATCTATCTGCCTCCTAGAAAGGCGTCTAAGGTAGGTCTTGGATGACTGAGTAGCCATAGGTTTTGTGTCTGATCGTTCTCTATCCTCCTCTGCCATAGCCACAGCCTTAGCTTGTCTATCTGCCTGGTCAACCCACTCAAGGTCCTCATTAGTGAAGACTGGATTAGTGGACTGAGTGAGCCAACCGGACTCGGGGTCGACTTCCTCTAGAGTGATGCCAATTGGACTTTTTTAAGTGACATCAGCTAGGTCATGACCCTCAGACTTGGCAAGTTAGGGAGTGACTCGCTGACTCGCCGAGTCGGGCGAGTCATGCCCCCTGACCCGTCTAAGCTTGAGTCAAGGTCACCGTGACCCGACAGGGGTCACCCAGCCCGCTGACTCGCCGCGAGTCACGAAACTCTGGTTTGAACAATGTAGCAACATGGTTATCATCATGACAAATAGGAACACCTTGAATAAAATGAGAATTCCACAAACTGACAACTCCTCCAGAAGCCCCATCAGAACTACTCCCTTGAGCCTCACAAAATTTAAAAAAATTGATTTTCTCCACTCTTTCTTTAGACATTTTAGTCTCTTGAATAAGAAAAATATCTGGTCTATGATCCCTAGCCAAATTATGAACTATGTCCTATTTATGACAATTATTCATACCTCTAATATTCAAGGATAAAATCTTCATTTATTCCCAAGAGAGTTAAAGAGAATTTCATGGATCATCTTTTGTGATCTATCTGTAATATTTTGCATACACTCCTGCTCTCTTTGCCACCTATTGGATTTCCTACCCATGCTCCGAGAAGGCCTGCAATTCGCTCTGACTCTGTTCCGAGTAGTCACACCAGCACCAGGTTTATGTTGTGTTTTCTTCTTCTTCTTTTCCACTTTAGTATATTTCATGTCATCGTCAAACTCAATCTGCTCCAAACTTATATTTTACTTTTCCTTAGGGGATTGCATCAAATCCGGAATGACCATATTCTGGTCC
Source organism: Cryptomeria japonica (assembly GCF_030272615.1). Classification (NCBI taxonomy): domain Eukaryota; kingdom Viridiplantae; phylum Streptophyta; class Pinopsida; order Cupressales; family Cupressaceae; genus Cryptomeria; species Cryptomeria japonica. The sequence continues at coordinate 466,507,890 of NC_081412.1, read as the reverse complement.
AAATCAGAATGACCTCCATTAGAATTTTGAGATGAAGAATAACCCAAAGTGGGGGTCTTAATCAATCCTGAAAGAATATTTCCAAAAGAAGATCCCAAAACCAATGAAGATTGATGGTCCTTGAAAGTACAGATAGGGTTCGCCCCTTCCCCTTCAACCTCACATCTCCTGACACTAGAAGATATGCATCTCGATCCAGCATCGTTCGGGTTCATTTCTCACTCCTCCAAATCATCTTCTATATCTTCATCATCACTATCAACCATTTCAACAACTCTAACACTATTTTCTTCTTCCCCTTGTACCGAGGCATTACGTCGACCCTCCTCGTGGTCCTCCTTCTGCGTCTCACTATTCTTCACTTCCTGTATATTTTATGTACCAATTTCCTCCTGACCTTTCTCCTTAGTGCTAATAATATGTTCAAAGTGATGAGTATCCTCCCTAACATTTCTTTCCCTTTGGACCTCATTTGGCCTGTTAGGTGGCTTGTTATTTTTTTCAACATTGATATCTGCCTAGATCTCATTAGGCATATCGAGCTTATTATTTTCCTTACTACCTTGATCCTCATTCAGTGCTTACATAGGCTTCCAAACCCTATGACCTTTGTTACCATTCTCATCTTTCTTATTGTTCCGAGGGCATCTTTTAGCCCAGTGTCCAGCCTTCTTGTATAAAAAATAAACAAAAGGCAACGATTCATATTCAATGACCTGGCACAACAATCCCAGCTTAAAAATGAGTTCAATTCAGGAAGGAAGATCCTTAGATCTACAAAACCCCCACACATATCCTAGCATAAACCATTATTTTCCTTGCGGCCATCATAGGGTCAATAGAGAGCAGTTCCCCAAACATTCCAGCAACACCCTTAAAGATGTCTCCATGCCAATATTCTAAGGAAAGCCCTACGAGTTTCACCCATACAAGAACTGTATCAAAAAAGGCATCTAACAAATCCATATTAGGAGCTCTTTTTTTTAGGCTTAAGGAATATCTTCCCATAACCCATGGTCCCCCACTAAGGATCGTCAGGATATCTTAAGCACAGGAGAACGCAAAGGAGAAAAAGCCCCGCGGAAGAGCAGAGACATCAACCCATCCCTTGAGCTTCCATCTATGACTAACAAATACCCTTACCACATCAATGTTGGGTCTAGGCCCAAAAAATTTACCAACAAGGGTAAGCCCCATAATAGCAATATTATGATATATCACTTGATTCGGAATCGAAAGAGCCACCTTACTGCTGGCCTTATAAAAAATGATAGAGACATGGGGAAAAGAAGACTTCCCAATCTGTTTGACTCCAAACAAAGATGCCCAACAATTCTCCGTAGCGCCAACAAGAATTGTGCACTTAGTGGCCCCCTTGACAGGTTGATTCAACCAAGGATCACGTGAGGAGACCCTATCACAAGGGCCCTCCTTAGAAGGTACTTTCGTAGTGGCACTGTCACTCGAGTCCACCTGAAACCCAACATCCGGGTCCCCACCATCTTCATATTCAACATCTCGATGTTTATCCGAGCCGCCAGGTGGTAAAGAGGAAGGAACAATAGCTCCCTGAAGCCCCAATAGAGGGCCAGCAAGAACCACCATGGATAGGGAGGTTCAAAATTCAAAATTTTATTTGAACTTTTTATCATACATGCTCAACTTTGTTTATTTGAACAACATTTGGGATCTAAGTTTTAGGGATATAGTGGACACTTGACAAAGCCATCCAAATCCATTTTATAAAAATAGAGTCTTAGACCTTTCATTGATAACATAGGACATGGATACCAAAGTGATACCATGATTACTAGTGAAACTACTTATGGAAGAAAACAAGGGCATTGGACCTATCAAATGGAGTCCTCATGGTCAATATGGTAAGTAGCTACATCATCAATCTTTAAGATGAGACCATATTCAAGTACCAAACAAGGTGTCTGACTTTTGTTGGCTAACATGTTATTCATTGAGATTTCTTTCAACATTCATTGCCCCACATACTCTCTCTCAGTTATCTTCCCAATGTCCATTATGTTACTCTTCTGTATAGCTTGAGCAAACCCCACCTTAACTACATTGTTCACTGTTTGATGTTAGTTTTGTCAATAAATTTGTAGTAGATCATTACTTTGGGTGGTTCTTAATCTACAACTGTATTGGTATTTCCTAGCATCTTATTAAAGAAAAACCATTTTCACATTGATTAGTGAATAAAACTCCATTGTTAATAAGAAATCATGTAAAGGATCACCATCCTAAAAGTATCCCTTGGATTCCATAGATTGCATTCCTGTTTTATTTTCTTCATTTCCATTTTGTGCGTGGAAGATATTTATGAGTGGGAATGTTGAGTTGGACAAGAGAATCATAATTAAATTTAGGCAATGTTGGTTTAAAATTCATGAGGAGCTCATCAACCTCGTACTTAGTGCAAAATAATTTAATTTGAAACATGTGGTTTTTTGTTTATTCTGGTATGTTTTTACCCATATATGAAATTTTATTTAAGATGCCACCTCACAAGGATTGTTTGAAAGTCATGATTAAACAGCTACTTCCTTGAAAAGATAATGACAATCCTCGAAGAACTTTTACAAAAGAAATCATGCTAACAAAATTTTAAATGTAAGAAAAAGTGAATAATAGCATGCCGAAGAAAATCAGCAAAATAGAACTACTCACTATTTTATCAAATAACAATCACAATATCATGAGATTTCTCCTACTCTAATCCCCCAGCACCAGCATGTGCTTCCTAGCTAACCTGATGTCCATTTTTGTTAACTTATACACCATGGTAAGTAGATTCAATACACAAAAATTTCACTCTTAAAACATGGTAGCTTAAAAAGTGGAAGTTCAATCATAGCATTAACCTCTACAAACACATATTGTTAAAATATGAACAAGAAAAATATATAGTATATAATTATCAAACCTGCGATTGTCTTCTCGTTGAATCAATCCAAAATTTGGTATATAAGAGTTTTCTAAATATTTCCTTACAGGTTGTGGCATATTTTTTTTAATCAAGTTTAGGTTTTATTGTTTCAGGGTTGTGGTCATTTATGGCTATGGTGGGATTGGAAAGACATACCTTGCCAAGGATGTACATTCAAAACTAAATCTGAAAGGTTACAACTGTTGCAGAGTTCTGCTGGATATAGATCCTCAAAAAAATAACATCAGAAGTAAATAGGAGCATATTTTGAAGGATGCCCTCCCCCGCTACAACTCTGGAAGAGCAATTGATTTAAGAGATCCAAAAGAAGGTAGGGATCATTTACGAAGAGCATTTCAAGAAGCGAATAAGCCTATCTTTCTGTTTATTCCCAATGTTATGCAAGAGAAAGACCTAATAGAGCTTTTGCCACAAGACTTGGAACTTCTTGGCAAGCATATCAGACTTCTTTTAACAACAAGAAACATTAGATTCATATAACTGTGGTGGAGGAGTTTAGATTCTCTTGGTTTTTAATATTGTATTAAGCTACTTTTGTTTAAAAATATCAAAGGACACAGATCGATCGAATTGGCAGTAATGGAGCAGAGGGTACATGGTCATAACAGTTATACAGGACAGTAAAGAATAATAGCAGAATCAGAGATGTATTATTTCACTTTACATTAATTGGGCATAAGGGGGTAATAAATTTAAAATTATACCGAACACCATTTAAGTATAGGAACTGAGCCCAATTCTCTCCTACTATGATTGACATACAAAAAACTATTTACATATAAAGCTACGCCATTGAGTAACATGGTAAACACAACATAAATGCATTGAACTACGGAAAGAAAAGGGGAATTAACCAATCTGTCCAGAAGATGAGCTCAATTGTTCTCATAATTGTTTCTCTGTTGGTTAACCCATTTCCAATTATAGATAAATATTATCTCACATTTCTTATAACGTTTTTTCTAGACACCTTTAGTAGAATCAATATTATATATCACCAAAAGAAAATGTGTTGAAGGCAGAGATTCACTACTGACATTGAAATGCACATTGGTAGAATGACATTTTGATTTGGAACTGAAATCATGAGCCTACAATGGAACATCGGTATTGTTCTTTTCTAAATGAAATTTATATGAAGTGACCATGTACATTCATGTTGTTATTGTTGCAGAACTGGTGTTGGATAGATATATTGAACAGTGATAACCCTATTCAATTTGAATCCAAAAATAATTCTCCAATGGTCAAGAAATATGGATTCCAATATATCTCTGTAATTTAGTAGAGTCACATTATGGTGCAGGAGCACACAGGTGACCAGGCGATCAACACCAAAAAAAATCTAGTTTATTTCTTAAATTCTGGTTTAGATTTGTTTTCAATAGACATCTCGCCTCACCACCTAAACCTCTTAGCTATGTAATTATTTTCTCCATTTTATTTTGGCAAGCATTTGGGTGGAAACATAGACAAGGCTTGTGAACTATAAATGCATATTCAAATACAGTTGGTTGGTGTGAAACCAATCCTATTATACCTGCGGCCTGGATGTCTAGTGGCATGGACAGGATTCGTGAACTATTTGACAGAATGCCTCAGAGAAACATTGTGCCATGAACTGCATTAATTGGAGGAAATGAAATTGTTAGCAAGGCTTTAGATACAAGAAGGAGTCGGTCAGACAAAAGAACAAGAGTGGTTAAAAAAATATACCCTTAGTAAAACACCGGTGCCATACCTGGAGGCCAAGAGGAGTGTTGAGTGTGAAGGGAAATAAGAAACCAGGTGTAGAGGAACAATAAAGAAAATTCTCATCGGTGTAGGGAAAGACATAGTTAATTGTGTTTGGCTCTAGTGTGCAGACCCAAGTTGGGGTTAAAAAATGTAAAGCAAGAACAAAGCTTTCAAGCAAAGACAAATGCTTAAAACAGAGCACATAGCAAGGTGAAGTAAAATACTACGTAAGAAAAGGAACTTTATCATGTATTGTAAAGAAAGGCCAAGACAAGAAAACCATAACTACGTAGGAAGCAATTGGAAAGACCTTGTAAAGGAGGGAATGAAGTTGAGGACCATTTTACATTCAATAAAGTTTGAAAGATTTTCTCTTTAACCAATTATATTGATTGTAATTTTATTTTTTTATCTAAACTTAAAATTTCTATAATTTTACTCTATTTGGAAAACTCGGTATGATGCTCCTGCATCACCTTCCCATGATTCAACTGTTAAGTACAAGAAACTTCAAAAGTCATTCACGCAATATAAGCTATAAAGCTAATTAATCACATTTACAAAATCTTTCTTGAATTTTTCTTTATTGAATGCCAAACTATCTTTTCCTTATCAATTTGATAAATACCCTCTTAGACTTTCTCTATAGCTCTGTTTACGACTCAATGTTAGTTTTTCTCAGACTTATTGACTGTGAAGGAGGCTCACTTGGAAATCATTTTTCGTACCTGGTTCTCAGTCGGAGGAGTTGTCACTCAAACAATAGATGGAGGTATTCAACCTTTCATTTTTCCAACAGTTGTCGAAACTATTCAAACTTATGACGGAAACAGAGTGAAGCAAAACAATTCCACAATCCCTATTGTTTTCAATAACAAAGAAGACATTTACTGGCATACTCCCAACCAGTTCCAAAAATGAAATCTTTGAACAATCTATAAATAATTATCAAAGGAGGGCAAGGGAATCTCACAGGATTGTGTAATAAGCGAACATAACAGTACAATGTGACAATCTCTTACCTTAGGCGACCAAGCTCTACGTCAATCCAAAATATGGAAATAGCTAAAAACAATTTAAAGGAGACATAAGTAGAATCTACCAGAAAATTGGAAAATTATAGGCATTGTTGTATACATTGGTGGTGACTAAGGCGGTGGAAAAAATAGCGAGGCATGCATTTACTAAAAAATATTCTGAAAGATCAAATAAAATCCTCCTTCCAATCTACAGTTGGAGATGATAAATGGTATCCATCAATGAAACTATTCCAACGATGCTGCATTTATTGCAAACATAAAAATCTCATTTACCCCAACTGAATTTTGTTTTTATCCCTAAAAGTTGTTAAGCGGAATTTCTAATAATTCGGAGCTTGTTTTCTAGGCAATTTACAGGAAAGGACGAGGGTTTTGCAGCATGAGACAGGTTTCGACTAAAACCTCACTCCATTCCTAGAAACGACGACTAATTAATCGGATGCGAGACATTTTAACAATATCGTCAGGAACACATGGACATCCCTACCAAAAATGCTACAAAAAAGGCATTGTAATAGTGGTAGTCTCACAAAGATAGCAACAATATGTATATACTTTGTTCGAGACCAAACACGAAAGACTCGTAAGTGTATCAATCAAAGATTAATGATTGTTGACTGTAACATCAAATAACAAATAGACCTTAAGGACAATCCCAAATGGAGTTGGAAAATAAAAGCGACAAGGGTTTTAAGGCAGAAACATGGAAGAGTCTGATATGGATTTTGTGCCTTGTCTTGTCCTCTGCACGTTATTCTGCAATGGACACCGATGCATTAGAAACTACTAAAATAATGCCCTAATAATTCCAATCACAGGAAAAGTCGCAGAAGCTATACCTGAAGCAAGACAAGACACGAGATTTGAAAGCATGGGAATTTGCGTTGAAAACAGGGGAGTTCAATCTCCTCTTTCTGTATAGATTTTTTAGGACTTACAGACTGAATTTTATATTTCTTTCAGTCTAAGGATCTCTGCAGCAGATATTTTAATCAAACTTGCTCCATTTCATCTCTCCCTTTGAGTATATGTAAATAATCAGCCCTTGTTATAAGGTTTCAGTATAGTATTTGTGAATGTGCATCATGTTTAAATTAAATTCCCAAGAAGAAGCTAATCTATTCTTTCTGTGTGGATAATAGCAGTTTTTCTTGTCTTTGTTAACTATTTTAAGTTGTGGGATTGAATAATTTTTCAAGACTGTCTGGATTGTCTGGATTGGTTGTCCATTCAGTTGGGCTACCCAATGTTTGCATAAATTCTTTTTGATATAGTTGAATGTCAATTCATATATCTTTACATGTGAGTTTAAATTCTACTGACAAATTGGCTTATGTTTGGATCATTCTGTTGTAGATTCAATCAAAATGAACTGTTATTAATTCCGTTTAGCTCCATCTACAGTTCAAATTTGAATTCAGAATTAAGATATCCATTTATAGAGTAAGTTGATAATTGATTTCTTCTACATGGCTTTAACTTTAATAATAAGCATGATATTTTGCAACAGTCTATTTTCACAAAGCCTAATTGCAATCCTAAAAGGCAAGTGCATTTAATTTGTGTTTTCAATGTTATACTTAGTTGTGATATTAACTTCAATCTAGTTAATCATGGGTTTCTAAGTCAATCTCGGATTCTTCTTTTCATATATGTTTACGTTATCTGCTTGTTGATAACAGTTTAATTTCTTATCTTCAATCTTCTTTATGTTGTTGCAAATCCATTGTAAAATTGCCTGAGTTAACATGGCTTAGGTTTATCTCTTACTTTCTAGATAAGTAATATTGCTCTATCTGAAACTACTTCAGATTTTGTTTCAGTTTGATAGAATATCTATATTTCTTTCATCAATAACCCTATATTAGTTTCATACTTCATCCTCTATAATTTAGAAATGGTTTGTTAATGTTTTCTGCATTTAAAACGCCAGTAATTTATGGTCTTTTTATTCTTAATCGTTCTATTCTTATTTTTCCTGCAAACCACAGTATGCCAAAATAGGATTGGAAAAGGATAGGTTCAAATTGAATATTTCCTAGTGATGCTAGACTACTAACTTTGGGCAAGTACTATATTGTCATTTCATATAGCTTGAAGACATATTCTCAAGCACAATCATGTGAGTTATGTGCATTGTGATCAATTGTAAGTGATATTTTCCTAGTTTAATTTAAAAGAATTTTCACACAAATTCATCTCGTTTATTGTATCATTAAACACAGTGTATCATGAAATAAAAATACAATGTATTATAAATTCATCTCTTTCCTCATAATATGACATGTTGATAGTGGAGTTCAAAGATGAATGACCAATTGTAAGTGATATTTTCCTAGTTCAATCCAAAAGACTTTCCACACAAATTCATCTCTTTGATGCTATCATTAAATAGTGTGTTATGAATTCATCTCTTTCCTCATTATATGGCATGTTGACAATGGAGTTTAAAGATTAATGACTAAGTGTAAGTAATATTTTCCTAGTTCAATCGAGAAGACTTTCCACACAAATTCATCTCTTTGATGTTATCATTAAACACACTCTGTTATAAATTCATCTCTTTCCTAATCTTTGAACTCCATAGCTTGTGTTGTGTGTGAATAATGCATTGGGGTGAACTCACAAAGCTAGTTCCCACTTTTTGGTACGTCCTGATTTTTGCTTAAATAATACATTTTTTAGAAAATATAATGATTTAAGCTTTAAGAGGTCCCATTTTAAGTAATTAATTGAAGGTAGTTAAATCAAAGGCTCTTAGATCAAAATTTCTTGGATAGAACCTCTCTACTTGTAAATGATACTTGCAATGGAGTCTCTTTTGCATCTATCAAATGCAGATAAAAAACCAGTTTTACATTAGCTTTTGGGGGGTCAAATTAATTCATTTAAAAGTTTTTTTTTAAAAGTATTTAGTCCTTATTATAAGCTTTCCAAATAGTATAAATTTTAATATATTTAATTTCATTAATATATTTTTATTTTATTTCTTATGAATGTAGGTTTTTCACCGAACATGAACTTCTTTGTTCAATGCATTGGGAAAAATAGTAAACTAATTAAAAAAAATTCTGAAAAATATCTATGCACTAGGTATTGATGTTTTCTTTCTAACAAAAAAAAAGAAAATTGAATTTTGATATATGTAGAACAAGTTATGTGTTCAAACATACACCTATATCTAAATTATAATTAGTCGAACTTCAAAACTTAATAAAATGAAAAATATTCAACATATCACTATAAACCAACCGTGTGCCCTAGGTATTGATGTTACAAACCAAAATTCAAAATAATTAAGTTTTTATCATTTATAGAAAAAAAATTATGCGTTTCAGGATACACATCACTCTTAAAAAATGTTGTTTGCTATAAAAAACTACTTTTTGAAGGAGATGGAAAAATCAATAAAATTTTATTCAAACAAATTGGAAAAAAATATATTTAGAATCTACAAACAAGATGTTAAAAATCACTAGTTTATATTATCTTCAAATTCTAAACGGTTTAAAAGTTATAGGTGTCAGAAAGTGAAGGTTTTTTTCAAAATATTCATCCAAGTGTCAAAGTTGGTCAAAAAGTGGGAACCAATATTTTGAGTTCACCCTATGATTGTATTATCTAACTGATTTCTTATTAGATCCTATTCGTACTTACATAACATAAATTTTATTTATTTATTTAATTTTTGTGTCTCATATCATATGAACACTAGAGACTATTGTGTAGAATCCATTACCTAACTATGCCTTAATCATTGGCTCCACTCTTGCATTGCTTACATAGTCTTATCCTTACCACATGCCCCAAAGCATATTTAACAAAAATGATCTTTTCATGCAAACAAGAAATTACTCGTGCAATGTTTTAATTGAACATATGAGAGCTGAGCCTCGTTAGCTTAAATCGACTCACACATATGTGTCTGCTTTGGTGTTTATGACAAGTGCTTTATATGCTATTGTCAAGCACAAAATTTATTGTTGCCTCCTGCACTGTGCTGTAATTTCCAGCTTTAGATTGATCCACATCAATTTGAATAATTACAATATCGCATGTACGATTTTCTATAATTGATTTTGTTGTTGCTGCCCTGATGATATTTTGGGGAAGAGCTATCTAATTGCCTTCGGTTCCATTTTCCTCTATATAGGTCTTTAGTATAGAATTTTCTTCAGGGGACCATGGTCCTTTCTTCATAGTACCTTTATCACAACAAGGTGCTTTGCCTTGTTATAGAACCCCAAGTAAGATTGAGGATCTTTTCAATCAAATAGTTTAATGGTTAATTACCTCCTTTAACATTTACAAATGATTATGTTGAGGGCTTGTTCAATGGCTTCCCTTGTGTATCTCAATGGAATCAGACTTAGTGGGAGGTGCAAAGTACAAGTACGAGGTATGCAATCATCTTAATGTTAGACTCTCAAATGTAAAGGGAAAGAAACATCAACAAGTTTCCCTACAGAGATTTGCTATATAACTTAAAACGCAATTAAGTAAATTATTGTAATTAAGTAACTTGTGTATTATTTTGTAGCCGATTTGTGTCATTCTCCTTGGCTGAAACTTTGCCTTGGTTATTCAGTCTTGAGTAGCCAATTTGGAAGTCACTACAGGTTGGTTGCACAAACTACTTAGGCTAATACCTATTCATTTTAGTCATCAATTAAGTTAAGAGTTGATTTTCCTCACTTATTTTGCAGGCAAGCACCTTGTAGAGCATTGAAGAACATTATGATTGTGAGTAGAAGGGGGTGTAATTGCATGTGACATTCTTGAAGGTTTGACTCTACACGTTCATATTCTACATTTTTTTTATAGAATCAATAAGCATTAAGAATAACATGACAACTGTATGCGGGAATTACACTTATATCTTTTCATTTAACACCAAAAATTGTTAGATTTATCAGCTGAACCAATCTATTGAAAGCAAATATCCTCTTAACTCGGGGATTTAGCAAGTTAAGTTTTATTATTAACACAATCAATAGTGTAATAACCTTGCTTTGAAATGGCACCGATCATTGTCTACATCAAACATCTATTACTATATTGACAGTCCTCATTTTCAAGATTATTAAGAAGTGCCTACATCAAACATCTATTACTATATTGATAGTCCTCATTTTCAAGATTATTAAGAAGTGCCTTTGTCTTCTTGACTAACTCCATTGAATTAATTTTATCTAGTACAAATAATTATCTATTTAGACTAGAATTACAGATAATTTTCTATTTAGACTAGAATCCAATCAACTTTTTGAAGAAAAGTTAAAAAATATATGCTCTATTTTCTACAAGAAAGTTGCACATTATATATCGTTTCCTTAGTAACTTGTGATAATTTCCCTAGTAACTTGTGATCTATCATGATTTTGACTATCCTTACTAGTATTGCAATTGATAAGCTTTTTGTACATTCCCATGTCATGGATGTAGAATAATTGATTTCTATTTTAAGTAATCTTCATATTGTTAATTTTGCAGGGTCGTGAATGCAAAAGCTGAGAACAGCCAGCAAATCCGGGGAAAGGATCAATAGCAAGCAAGCCCACTGACACAAAAATGAAATCACACAATTTATTACCATTGTAATAGTTTTGCACAACATCGTTAATAGGCAACCAACATTTGGCAAACATATGTAAATATATATCTCTTTCTTTCACTCTATATTGTTGTGCTAATGTTAAATCGGTTGACAATGTGATATGTCTCTTCTCTCTCGATGACTTTGATAATTGAATTTATAATTATCTGAAATTTGTTGTTGATTAAATCAAAACAATAATAATAAAATAGATTTCATCTTGCTATTGCTTTGCCACAAAAAACAATCACATTTCCTGCCTGCCTATGCTTGGCAGGAACTACGCTGCTTGCAGCTCTTGTTTTCATAAGCGAACAAGGTGAACAACAATTGTTTACTCTACCTCTTTCACTGCTAGCTTAGTTCAATGCAGCTCTTACCTCCATGATTTAGTTAGAATAGCAGTAATTGCATTTAATCTGACAAGGAAGAGTGCATGTTTAACATAATGCATTTCCTTTGTCATTTCCTATTCCACCGTAATTTATTCGTTCATGCGGTGGCTATTTCTGTATTAATATGCAGTTTTGCATAATGTAATATACAAGATGGTTAATACAATTCATTTCTTAGCTACTCTATTTTATCTTCTGTGCATTGGTTCTGCAAGTTCGTCTTTTTTCTCTTAGCTAGATCTATCTTGTGCTATGCAGCTATAGCTGCATATTTTTACATGGTATCAGAGCCAAGTTGCTAGGAAGAAAAAGCTAAACACTTTTATTTGTAGGCGTTGAAGATAGAGTTGTTTTAGATTGGAATGACCATTGTATTAAAGGTTTTATTTTTGTATCCGTTTGGAGATATTTTTAAGAAGTGAATGATGTATATGTATAAGGGTTGCAGATGCAGGTATTGTGGGAGAAATCATGGCCATGAATGGTGTCCCCATTTCTCACATAATGCCTTTCTACTCTTTTTGGGGAATGCATCAGAATCGCAAGCTGCTCCTTCTCCACCTACAAAAATAGTTGATGTGCCTTCACCTTCACCTACGCGTTTGATAGAGATCTTGGCTTCTTCGAATGCTACTTCAGATTCTTTTTAGTAGGTTCATTCTTGTCCTCTTGATGAGTGAGATATCATCCTATTAGACATTTATCATTTGTTTGTTGAATCTCTCTAATCATGATGACAATTTTGAGGACACATGTTTTCTCTCTGATGTCGACTCACATCAAGTTGCATCTTCTTTTGGTTTGGATCCTCTTTTCTAGATAGATCTGTATTCTACGATGCAAAAAATTTAACATGGTATTAGAGCCAAGTTGCTAGGAAGAAAAAGCTAAACACTTTTATTTGCGCACTAAAGATAGATGCATGTCCTTTGTCATTTCCTATTCCACCGTAATTTCTTTGTTCATGCGGTGGCTATTTCTGTATTAATATGCAGTTTTGCATAATGTAATATACAAGATGGTTAATACAATTCCTTTCTTAGTTGCTCTGTTTTATCTTTTGTGCATTGGATTTGCAAGTTTCTCTTTTTTTCTCTTAGCTAGATCTATCTTGTGCTATGCAGCTATAGCTGCATAATTTTACAAGGTGTTAGCTACCACCAATGTTGGATGGGATGTTGTAAATGCGTGGTGTGTAGGAATAATGCAAGCAACCACAACAATATCCATCCATTTTCCCATGCGTCAGACGAGAAACCCTGATACATGTTTGGTGGCGGGATGGTATTTTTCCCGATGTGAATGCTTATCGGTGCGACGGCTTGAGACAATTTTCCAGTGGTGAGGTTCCCCCACAATAGATATCCTATCAGCTAATTATTGAAGTGACAAAATAATGTGAAATAAAATACAGTCACAGGAACAGCCTATGATACCATTGAAGCTAAATCCTTCAAGAAGATAGTGCTAAAAGGTGAAGGAATGTGATAGACCTACAAAAATAGTGGGCTATTTTGGCATGATGTTAACAGGTGGATGATAGAGACTAGAGGTTAAAATATATTTAATCAAACAACTAGAGTAGGACACATGAATGAGCTTGGTAAAACTGTAGAAGATAGTGGGTATGATGCACAAAATAGGGATATTAACAGTCTGAAAAGAGAGCTTGGAACATGAATTAAAGGTGCAGTCCATGGATATGTGACAAAGTCTATAGATGATAAATAAGTGTGAAAATAACCATAGATACCTCTGATGGATAGCAAGGAAGTACATAGAACTAGACAGAGTGGAGGAGGGGTCCTCCAAAAGGTACTGCCATAATATTTGTCCAAGCAAATATCAAGTATCAAAAGATCTAAGAGAAGGGAAATCTATAGGCATGGGCAAATTTAGATGGAAATTTTATGGTAGACTAGTGGTAATAAAAGACAAACACGGTAATAGAAGACAGTCCTATACAAATAGATAGGACAATTATGGACAGATAGGACGATCATGAAAATAATGGTAGATAGCTACAACCATGAATTGTCATAACAATCCAAAGAAGAGGTGCGAAACAGTTTAAGCAACAATGAAGACAAGGTGAATAGTCCCAAATATAGATCTAACATGAGGATGCACTAACCCAAATACATACATGATATGAAGGAAGTGAGATTAGTGCTTCAACATGAAGGTAAGGATGTGTGTGAATTCCTTGAAATTCCATGATATTATTGTTAACATCTAGGAAAGTAAGAATAGCATTCAACAAAAGGGGATTTAGGATGACTTTTAAGTTTTTTCACCTGCATAAGGACATCTTAAGGATAGGGACACATATGGGTTGTAGTTTGAAGACTTAATGACTCAATTTGGGGTAGTTGGAATGGTGTATAATGACCACTTTCATTTTCATCCAACCCAATGCATGAAAGAGTCATGTGTCATATTATCTTGAGAGCTAGTTGAACAAGTTAGGTAAGGTGGAGTATAAAAGTAGGTGAGTTTGGGTAACTTTTGTCTCAATTGAAGACCATTCCCAAGCATCAACGGAGACCTATAGTCAACAAAGTTCAAACAATCAACTCTTACATTCAACTACCATCATGGAGCAGCAGTTTGAGGATTGAATATAATAGATGACTCCATTGGACATTCAAGAATAGTACTATCACGTCCACAAAATAAGACATTTGTCTCAAATAATTTTTTTGAAATGGCTCTCCCACATGTCGTGTCTGCATTTGCCTCTAACAAGCCCATTCCTAATTCATTTGTTTTGCATATTTTTGTTGCATAGGTGGGCTCTTCTATGAAGGTTCATCATTATTTGGCAGAGACATATATCCCTATGCATCCCTACCTTTCTCTTTCATTGGTTTCCATGCCCCTTCTCTTGCACTTGTGGGTGTTGTTGTTGTTGGTCTTTCTCATGTTGTTGTTAATGGTGGTCTGGCCAGGACTTGTGCTGGTGTGCTCCCCCCCTCCCCCTCTCAAGCCTTTTTCTACTATTGGTGGGTAAAGCTTTACTCATGTTGCTATATCTATTGCTACTCTTCCTTCCAAGAGGAAATATCATCCTCTTCATTGTGTCAAGACCTCCCCTATTGCGGTTTGTGGCCAAGATGTGGTAGAAAATGCTAGCTTCTACCAACACTATGGTTTGGTGTACAGATTTGTAGGGTTTCGGCCTTCCTTCCTGGATCTACATCATTGGGTGAGTAATTCTTGGAAGCCTTTAGTTGTTGGTATCATTGAGTTTTACTCTTGTGCTGAGGGTTTTTTTATTTCTTCCTTTGATGATCATGACTTGGTGTTGAGCAAGTTATGGGCTTGGGGAAATAACTCTCTCTAAATCAAACCCTAGATAGTTTCTTTTAACTCTAATTATTTTAAAGCTTTTGGATTAGATTGTGTGCCAAATTTTTAACATCAATGTTTTGAATCACACTCTGTGATTCATCATTGAGATAATAAAGAGTTCAAAGGAGATGAAAATATGACAAGTTGCTGATCTAGACTGAATATAAAAAGATGAAAGAGGGCAGGGATAGGAAGACAACACGCAAATCGAGGATAAAAAATAAATAATTATAGCTACAAGCCCACCTCCTAAAAAGAAGAAACTCAAATATAAATAAATAAAGACTAAAATGTGAAAGAAATTACTACTAAGGAAGAAAGGCAAAAAATATATATATATAAATAAATAAATAAGTTAAAATAAAATAATTAGAACCAAAATTACTTAGAAAAACAAAACAGAAGTAAAACAAGAAAAATAATTAAAATAAAATGAACCGAGACTATCAACAAACCAAGTACTAGCAAACCCCCCAAAAAATGAAAACCGAAAAAAGACACACAAGGGGAGGGGAACTAAAAAACAACAAGAGACCATATGTGTGTGTGTGTGTGTGTGTGTGCAAATATATAAAGGAAAAGGAAAAAACATAAAAAAATATAATACAAACGATGAAATAAACTAAAGCAACGCACAAAATCTAAACCAAGATGACAAAGAGAAGAAGGAAAATAGAAAAACCAAAGAGCCCACCCTGAATAGAGCCATGAGGAAATGGTGAAAGGACAAGGGAGAGAAAATAAAGGAAGCTAAGAAAGGAGAAGACGAAGAAGCTAAGGAAGAGGACCTCTCAGAGTGTCAAGAATGGGATGCCAAGATGGATTGAGGCTCCACCCATCATCACGATTATGATTGGTCGGGTGATTATTGATGACAATGGCCTCCTTAAGTTTCCTTTTGAAGAAGTTTTCCTCTTTTAAAAGGATTTGAGTGTCCTCTGAGCATATATGATGCTTGGTAGTTGAGGAGTGTTCTGCTAGGGCTTTTTTGAGAACACGCTCGTGCTTGATGTCTCTTTTGTTTTTCTAGGTAATTTTGGTTCTAATTATTTTATTTTAACTTTTTATTTATTTATATATATATTTTGTGTCTTCCTTCCTTAATACTAATTTCTTTCACATTTTAGTGTTTATTTATTTATATTTGAGTTTCTTCTTTTTAGGATGTGGGCTTGTAGCTATTATTATTTATTTTTATCCTCGACTTGTGTGTTGTCTTCCTATCCCTGTGCTCTTTCATCTCTTTATATTCAATCTAGATCTACAACTTGCCATATTTTCATCTCCTTTGAACTCTTTATTATCCTGATGATGAATCACAGAGTGTGATTCAAAATGTTGATGTTAAAAATTTGGCACACAATCTAATCCAGAAGCTCTAAAAGAATTATTTTAACTCTCTTACTTAACCACTCAAAATTCGTCTAGTCTGGTTGTGTCTTCCTAATCTTCCTCTTTCTCTTTGGGAGCATTCTTTTTGTAAGGCCATTGGCAACTCTATCAGATGCTTCTTGAAGGTGGATGATACCACGTCCTTCATGGGTCATTCTAATTTTGCTCGCATTCTAATTAACATTGACATCTCTACACCTCTCCTTGGGGATGTGGTTCTTATGGTTGGGGATATGCCATGGACTCAATCATTGGATTATGAGGGTCTTCCCTATTGTTGTCATAGATGCTTTGTAATCGGTCACTTAGCTATAGATTGTTCTCTCTCGTGCCGTAAAAGTACTGCTACTTGGTGGAAAGATGTGAATGTTGATCATTTGACTATTGATGCCTTTCCCTCTGATAACTCTTCGCATACTAAAAATAACTCCTCTTCGAGTGAGGTTGTGCCTCTTACTACTATAGTGGCCTCTAATCCCCCCTGGATCCTACTCCTACAAGTGTGGTCTCTGTTGGCTTTGAGGTTTTCACTCATGTTGCTCTTGTTTTGCAGCAACAGTTTGCTCCTACTGTTGATAATCATTCCAAGGGGATTTCCCCCCTTGTTTCCTCTCATAATGATGATAGTAGTATTGGATACACTATTATTTGTCATAGGCAAGAAGGTAATTCTCCCCCGCCCCCAAACTCTTCTAAATCAACTTGTGGGTGTTTCTTCCAACTCTTGATTTGGGATCCTAGCTTTCTGCTATTGTGTTGTTGATGGTTTGTTTGACCTTTTAACAATGGTCTTCTGACCTATTGTTGATGGATTGTTTGACCTAAGTTGGTATAGGTTCAATGTTAGAGTATTCAAGTATTTACTTGATTAATTAAACAATATTTGTTTAATTATTTAAGTTCCCTTTATCTCCTTTACACTTAAGCTAACTTTAGGTGCATAATAATTAATTCTTTTATTAATTATTATGTGCAAACCTAGATTTTCCCTTTTAGGGTTTCTTGACCTATTAAAGGTTAAGTTCATTCTTTTCTTTGTAAGGAGGATTATTACATTACAATTTTGGTGAATATTGAGCTCTCTCTTTTTGAGCATATTTTCTGTGTATTTCTTTCTTTTGTGATTTGCTTCCTTACTTCTCCTTGTAACAGGTTTTTTAGCTTGCAGAGATCATTTGGGCTCCTGTGGTGTTGTATTTTCTCAACTCCAATATGGTATTAGAGCTTCAGATCTGTAGCTACATGTTCTTGTTTTAAGAAATTTTGCATTGGAAGCAGAACTGGGGTTTCAGAAAAATTTTTATGCACCTAGGGATAGGCCTTTTTTCTGAGCACTTTGGGCCTAAATGGACCTCACCATCATGCTCAGAAGGCCCGAAAACCCCTATGGTCATATAAAATTTGACCTTTTTTGGTTCCCAAGCCTCTGGGAGTTTTCTTTCTCCAGATCCAAGTCGTACGGCCCTGACACGCAATTCTAGAAAAAAATTCAAAAAAAATATTTTTGCCTTTTTACACCATGCAAGCCGGATTTTTTGATTTTTTATTAAAAAAAGCAAAAAAAAGGCATCAAAAAGGAGGAGGGTTTCAAAAGTTTTTTTGGGGGAATTTGTTTTTTTTGCGCAGGGTATTGCTGCTACCATAGCGCTTAACAGTCCGGCCACCGTACAACGACCGGACCTGTCAGTCCGGCCCCCTGTCAACCCAGCCCCCGTCAGCACCTCCCCGCGGCCCCTGCCAGCACTCCCGCCTCTCGGCCCCGCCGACTTCTGCTCAACCTACTCTGCTCTGCCACGCTGCCACAGCCTGCTCTGCTCAGCCCACAACGTCGCGCCGCCAGTGCTCTGCTCCGCCCGGCCCAGCTCTGCCTCCCAGTCGCCACGCTGCCTTTGCCCCGCTCTGCTCAACCCTGCTCCTCGGCCTCGCCGCCCACGCCCGTCGCCGACCACCGACGCCCCACTGCCCGGGCTGCCTTTGCACTGCCAGGCGGCCGCTCCACCACCGGAGTGCCACCAGCCCGCCACCGGAGCACTGCTCACTAGCCTCCTCTGCTCAAACAACCACCAGACTACCCCTTCGTCTTGTTTTGAAGGGGAGTTTGGTTTTTTGGCCATATCTTGGGCATACAGAGTCATTTTTTTGAAAACAAATAGGCATCGGAAAGATGGTTCCGAGCTGAACCTCATGATATTTGTAATTTTTTCCAATTTTTCTGTTTGACTATGTTTTTTTCCAGTCAAAGTGGGGTCTCTTTTTTGCACTCCAGGAGACGTAGAATGAGCATTTGAACTTCGTTTTTTGAAAAAATTATATTTTTGGAAAGCATGTGTTGTGTAATTTTCATCTATATGAGTTTTATTTCCATATTCTTCTCCATGCATATTTTATTTAGTTTTTTTCTTTTCAGCACTTTGGTGGATATCTTGGTTGTTTCAGGTCCTGGGATCTCTACTCTAAGTAGGATGTCTCAGTTTTTTATGTTCTTTCTGTTTCCAGTCTCATTATCATTATAGCATTGTATTTATGCAAATGCACTGAGATAAAGTGCCATCATGCATTGTTTACTTGGGATCTTGCACATCTTGTGTCTTGTTGTACATGCACTACTTATAAAGTGCCCTGAGGGGGTTGATGTTTGCCTTGTTTGTCATCCACCTTTGTCAAGTGAGTATTCCTTCCATGACATTCGCCTCATGTTGTGTGTCAAGTGAGTGTTCCTTCCACGACATCATGTACTTTTCTCAGCACCTTTGATGTTCCTGGTTCTTCGTCATGCCGTTCTTCTTGGCCATTATTTTCAATGTTCCTGTCCCTCTCCCTCTTCAGCATTATGGGGAGGTTTGTCCTATTGGTTCTAATGCTTCTGTGGTTTGATTGATCAGCTCTTCAGGCTTTTGTGTTTTCGTGCCATCTGTATTTTTGATTTTAGTTGTTTGCCTTGTTTGCCTTCTGATTCGAGTAGTGTCATTTGAGGGCACTCATACAGATTTCAGTCTTCTCCACCTGGTCATGTTCTATTTCAGTGGAGGTTCTTCAGATCAGTAGTTATTCTTCGATAGAGTTTGCAGGTTCTTCATGCTTCAGTGGTGTTCTTTTCCATCTCTTTTTGGAGTAGAGTTTTTTTCCCACATGGTTTTCTCTATTTATCTAGTTCATAGAGATTTTATTGTATTCGGGTACCTGATTAGGCCTTGTTGTCGGGACCCATCTTTCCTGCTTTCAGTAGTTGTTCTAGGTTTTAGCTTCTCCCTAAGTCTAGCTTAAGGGGGGGTGTTAGAGTATTCGGGTATTTACTTGATTAATTAAATAATATTTGTTTAATTATTTAAGTTCTCTTTATCTCTTTTACACTTAAGCTAACTTTAGGTGCATAATAATTAATTCTTTTATTAATTATTATGTGCAAACCTAGGTTTTCCCTTTTAGGGTTTCTTGACCTATTAAAGGTTAGGTTCATTCTTTTCTTTGTAAGAAGGAGGATTATTACATTACACTTTTGGTGAATATTGAGCTCTCTTTTTGAGCATATTTTTTGTGTATTTATTTCTTCTATGATTTACTTCCTTGCTTCTCCTTGTAACAGGTTTTTCAGCTTGCAGAGATCATTTGGGCTCCTATGGTGTTGTATTTTCTCAACTCCAATATTCAACACCCTTGTTTTTTTGTCTTTTCTTCTATGTTGCTTACAAGTTATTTGTATATGAGGTCAACACCCTTCTTTTGTCATTGTTTAATGTTAAAAACAAAACATTTGTCTATTCCTCTTTATTGTACATGCTGAAAAAATTTAAGAGATGATTGTAGGCTACATACGCACACTCAAAACTGAATTTTGAGTTATTTCTTTCATTTTTTTGTTGTTTTAATTTTTGAATGTTCTTCCAACAATAAAAGATTGTCTTGCAACTTGAAATAAGTCATATCTTTGACTAAAGAATAGATGTAATACTCATTTTCAAGCAAATACAAGTATTTTTCAAACTATGTCATTATAAGAGCACATTTTTTATATTAATAAAGTTTAATATTGTTGCCTTCAAAATCCTATTCCTTGTGTGAAATGGTGAAAATGGTTGTCTCTAGTTTAGAAATCTAGACTAGACCCCCCATCCTCTCACGGGTCTTGTTGGTGGCAGCCGCAGTGCTCTCATACCTATAGACTCTCCTGATGTTTGTGACCATGTCTACTGAGTCTAGGTCCTCTTAGAAAAAGACTGCATTCGTTGGTTTGGGGGGACCACATCCTAGTCGAGTCCTTTGTAGTACTGAGCCTCTCATAGACCCCTATGAGTTGCTCAGTGTGACTCCATGGCATCCACAAAAACCTGTGCCATCCTTGTTGGTGTTAGTACCTGTCTCACCACATCCCACTCACCTTTGAGTCGGGTGACATCAGCCTATGCTCACAATAGATAATCTCTCAATCCATCAAGCTCTACCTTGAGCTACTCTATCCTCTCCCCCAGCTCCCCTCCTCAAGCCTCCTGAAGGACCTTTGTAATCGCATTGCCCTCTATCCTAAAGCCATCCCTCTCCACAGTCACCACCTCGAGAGCCACCCGCAAGGAATCTCTCTCTACCTATGTCCTCCCCACCTCTATCTACAAGCTCTATGCATGAGCTCGCTCACCCTTGGCCCTCACCCTCTCTCTAGCCACCTCATCCTATAGGCTCATTAATCGATCTCTCTCTGTATCCCTCTCTAGGGTAACTTGGTCTAGGATAGTGTTGAGAATTTGTGTCTCAAACTCACTGGTTTAAATCTCGGTCAAATGGCATTTTTTTCCTACAAAGAGATCATTTCGGTGTGACCTCTATCGAGTCTTGGCGACATCAAGCATAGAAGGGATTTTGGTGTGACATTAGCTTTCAATGAGATAGTTCAAGCAGCTAACCAAAGTTATGACTCTCATTGATGGACTATGTTTTTTATGAGACAACTAATGAGTCTTAGCAATAGGTTAGGATTTCATTTTGAGCTTGGTTTTCGATAAGACTCTTCATGGAGTTACCCGAAGGCATGTTCTTTGCCGATGAGCTCCTATTTTGGTGTGACTTCTATCAAGTCATGGCGAAAGAGACTATCTCAATATAGATTTGTTCGGTCTTGGCAATGTCAAGGATTTCGGTGTGACATGTGATATCGATAAGACCTTTCAAGCCAATAGCCAAAGTCACTTCTTTGGGAAATAAGCTAGGTGTTGATATGACTTTCGAGTGGTCTTGGAAAAAGAGTGGATTTCTATGTAACTTCGGGTTTTAATAAGTCTTTCCAAGAAGTAAGACAAAGTCATGGTTTCTTGTCGATGAAGACCATGTCGATAAGACTATGCATTGTCTTTCTGACAAGTTGATTTCGATGTGACTTCGATGTTTGGTGAAACATTTCAAGTAGTTAGTCGAAGTCATGTTTCTTTTTTATGGGTTAATGTTAATAAGACTTTGTTGAGTCTTGGCGACAAGCTGTGGTTTTTGGTGTAACCCTAATGTTCGATGAGACTTGCTAAGTTCATTGTCGAAGGTGAGCCTCTTGCCGATAAGCCATGTCATGAAGTGGGGTCCACAATTGAGTTGTTCTCAATCTGTCAAGTTGTTTGTTGATGATAGGTTTGAGTTGGAATAAACTTAAAGGATTCAGTGAAGAATACTCAGTGTTATTCGATAGTTTGAAAAATCTGATAGTTGAGCCATGGGATCTGAAACGAACCGTTTCTGAGTAGAGATATAAATCGTATATTGAAATGGTTGCAAAAGGGGTTTGGAATGTGGTCTAATGGTGGTTTTGTTGGATGTCAGAGTTGTAGAACATTGTGCTTGTGATTTGTGTGGATGTAATTCAATCTAGATGTATATGTTGCCTGAACAAAGACTGTGAATGTACACCTAAGAGAGAATAATCTATAACTTGTATGTGATTGTCTTATTAGTGTAATACAAGTGATTCTTCTTTGGTGGTGGGCTTTTTGCTCGTAAGGATTTTCCCACATAAATTTTGTGTTTTTTTTGTTCTTGTGTGTACCTTTTGTTTACTCTGGCATTTTGGAAATGTGCATCTTAATGACTGCAATTGAAATTGAAAGTCACCTATGCTTCTCTTCTCTTTGAATCTAGCAATATGGAAGGCATTTCTGCATTGTGCTTTCCTTACAAGTGGTATCAAAGCTTGACTAGTGTGTTATCCTTGAGGGTAAGATGAGTTGTTTGTGTTGATTTTGTTGTGGGATTTTTGCAAAGTACTGAGATTACAGATTGAGATGGTGAGCACATCAGGAAGAGTATACATTGATAAATTCAATGGTGGCAGCTATGAGTTATGAAAACTCAATATGGAAGACCTATTGGTGGACAAAGACCTTTGGGTTGTAGTGTCTGAAACCAAACCATTTGGCATGAAATGGAAAGATTGGGATCTCACAGATAGGAAAGCCAAAGGGTTGATTAGGCTTTGTCTTGTAAATTATGTAATGTTGAATGTTCATGAGGAGAAGACAATAACTACTTTGTGGAAGAATCTTAGTGACATTTATCAGGGAATGTGTTTCGTGAACAAGTTATTCCTAAAGAAAAAGTTGTACTCCTTGAAGATGACGAAGGTACAGCTATAGTAGATCATTTAAATACTTTTAACATGATTGTTGTATAGTTAACTTATGTGGGTGTAACAATCAGTGATGAGGATCATTGCATGCTTTTGTTATGTTCCTTGTGTGGCACATGGGATCATCTAGTGATGGATATTGGAAGTACAACAACCACTTTCAAGATGGAAGGTGTGGTTGCCTCACTGCTTTTTTAATGTTCCTATCCTGACACGTGGGATCATCTGGTGATGGCTAGTGGAAGTACAACAACCACTTTCAAGTTGGAAGATGTGGTTTCCTAGCTACTATCAGAGGAAGCAAGGAGAAAACCTTTTGAGATGGTCAAAGATGTTCTATCTATTCAGGGCATATCAAAGTAAAAAGGCAAGCAAAAGGAAAATTGGTCTAACTCCAAGTCACAAGGGAGATCAAATTCTTCAGGAAAGAAGTCCAAGGTGAGATGTTGGAATTGTGGGCAGACTAGTCATATCTGAAAGGATTGTGAGGAGAAGGGAAAGAAGAACGCTTTTAACACTAAATCTTCTTAGAGTGATGCTAGTGCTTGCAGTGTTGTCTTAGCAACATGACATCTCAATTGAGGTGATTTTTGGTATTGAGTACTTTAATCATTTGCTTGGAAAGTTTCATGATAGTGCAGTGTTGCATTTGGAGCTTAGCATGGATTGATCATACCATGAGACTTGTGGATCTGCTGAAGAGCTATTTTCTAGGTTGTTACTGGATGAGATAGTTGTAGTTCTACATGGATTCTTTGTGCATGATGAGAGGGGGTGAAATGCTTTCTCTTCATAAGGTTGTTGATAGTGATTAGTCACTTAGAATTTCTGTGGTGGTGCTTGATGGATTCCTAGACTATGGTGCTCAATGTGGACATGATTGGCAAATCAGATTTGTGTGAGATTTGGTGCTTGACGTCATGTTGTCTAGATGAATATTCCATTTGATATATCAGTTTCCATGAACCTAATGTGATAGTGAATTTTTATATAGCTGATTGGATCTTTGAGTTATGTAGTTGCATGGGATGATCATCTATTTAGATGCAGTGGGATAACTCACATGTGGACTATCAATATCCACGAGGTCTGATTCAGTGCTTATGCAGACTTGTTAGCTAGCCTTTTCTAGTGGTCACTTGTGCATTGGTGTGGTTGCTTTGAGATAAGAGGATGGATGATAAGTGAGTACCTGGATAGTCAGTTATGGGGTCTTGTAGCATGGTGTATTTCCTTGGTTTGGAGATCTTGGTTTCACTTGGTGTGATTAGCAGTACACCTATGTGTGGACCTGGAAGATTTTCAAATTTGGGAGATGGTGCATCATGATGCTTGGAGAATTTGGTACCATGGATCAGTGGGAGCTTTATCAATGACTGCATATTCACCATTGGATGGTGATTGATCTTCTTTGTGTGCAGATATTTGGAGGACACCTTAGATCTTATTGTTGCAGAAGGGTCTTTCACATTTGCGGGTACACCTATAGGAGATGGTTATCTTCTTGATATGTTGACATCTTGAGGCCTCAAGGAGTCCTTGTTTGAGGTGTTTGTTTTACTTGATAGGTGATGTTGGTTTAGAGTATGTTGGTGTTATGTCATGATACACTCTTGATACTAGTTTAGACCTTGGAATGATGTCTTGCTCTTGAGACCATGATCTATTCACTTGGAGCATGTTATCTCCTAAGATGGGATAGTAATATCATGTTGTCATGATGGGTTCCTGATTTTGTAGATTGGAGCTTTGACAGTGGTCGAGTGAGTTCTCTTTGTATTGGGTGTATTGGTCATATGTTTGACAGCTTCATGGGAATGTAGAGATGCATTTGGAGTTTGGCATGGATTGATCACTTGTTGGTACTCATGGATACATAGAGACTTAGGTGACGCTATAGTTCTCTTCAGATGAGAGTTGTATGTTGAGATGGTTACTCTTGATGAGATTTCAGTTGGAAGTCTGAGGAGCCTACATCTTTGTTGGATGTAAATTCAATAGAGACGTATGAGGATATTTCTCTTGAATGAGTCATGATGACTTGGAATTCTTGGAGGAGCATTCTCGTTCCCCACTCCTGGTCTACTCGAAATTTTATCACTTGAGAGGTATTTCCCATTGTTTCTCAGGTGCTTTATGTTTTTCTTTCATACTCATGGATCTTCAGCTAAAGTTAGATAGTTCTAGAGGATTCATTGTGAGAGATGGATAGCATGTTTATCTCCTTAACATAGGAGGTGGTAGTGGGCTAATTTCCTAAAATAGGAAATAAAATAGTTTGATCTTCTCTTGGGGTTATAATTGTCACAGCTGGCACTTATAGGTGTATGCAGAAGGACATGCTACATGTTTATGGTTTACAACTTTCTCTCTTTGTTTTTTTAGTGATCTTCAAGGATGTTTAGATTCACTTGGCATTGGATGTGAGGTTATGTATGGAGTTGCAGTGATCACTAGTTTGTGGTCATATGTTTTCACTTGAGTGATGACATGAAGGTTCTTGTATTTCTTTCTTCTATCAGATGTGGAGAACTTGGAAGATTTATGTGACTCTTGTTGAGAGAGGTGTTTCTTGCAGCAGTGTTGTTTGGAGGATGGGCTTATCTTTGTGGATGGTCTTTGGTACTACATGGTTACATTTTCTGTGTTGTGATTAGTAGACTCTATATGTCTTTGATTATTTTCAGATACGACATTACCCATGCAGTGGGAGTTTCTGGATGAGTTTAGTCTTCATTGATTGGTTTGCACATGGAGTTTGTGGTTGTTGATTATGGGTTGGTTATGCTGGTGAAATCAGTTTACTGATTGTGGATACCTCTGTGGTATGTAAGATTGAATGGTTACCACTTGTTGTGGGTGCTATTTTTCAATCTTGTGGGTTTTTTAGTTGGATGGGAGAAGTCATTTTTGTCTGATTGTTCTTGCTGATGTTCAATCTTGAATCTTCAGGAGATACCAATAATTTATTTGTCAAGTGGGAGAATGTTGAGAATTGGTGTCTCAAACACACCAGTTTAAATCTTGGTTTTTTCAAAGAGATGATTTCGGTGTGACCTTTGTTGAGTCTTGGTGGCATCGAGCATAGAATGGATTTCGGTGTGACAATTCAAGTAGTTAACCAGATTTATGTCTCTCACTAATGGACTATGTTTTTGATGAGACAGTTGATGAGTCTCAGTGACAAGTTAGGATTTCGCTATGACCTTGGTGTTCGATAAGACTCTTGATGGAGTTAGTCAAAGGCATGTTCTTTGCTAATGAGATCCTATTTTTGTGTGACTTCTGTCAAGTTGTGGCAAAAGATACTATTTTGATATAGCTTTGTTCGGTCTTGGTGATGTCAGGGATTTCGGTGTGACTTGTGATGTCGATAAGACCTTTCAAGCTGGTAGCCAAAGTCACTTCTCTGGGTGATAAGCTAGGTGTCGATATGACTTTTTAGTGGTCATGACGAAAAAGTGAATTTTGGTGTAACTTCAAGTTTCGATAAGTCTTTCCAAACGATAAACCGAAGTCATGGTTTCTTGCTGATGAATACCATATCGATAAGACTATGTATTGCCTTGACGACGAGTTGATTTTGATGTGAATTCAGTGTTCAATGAAAATTTTCAAGTAGGTAGCCAAAATCATGTTTCTTTGTGATGGGTCAGTGTCAATGAGACTTTGTTGAGTCTTGGTAACAAGATGTGGTTTTCGGTGTAACCCTGATGTTCGATGAGACATGTTAAGGTCATTGTTGAAGGTGAACCTCTTATCGATAAGTCGTCATGAACTGGGGTCCACGGTTGAGTTGTTCTCAATCTATCAAACTATTTGTTGATGATAGGTCTGAGCTAGAATCATCTTAGATGATTTGGTGAAGAATACTCAGTGTTTATTCAACTGTTTGAAAAGTCTGACAATTGAGCCATAGGATCTGAAATGAACCATTTCTTAGCAGAGATATAAATCATCTATTGAAATGTTGGCAAAAGGGGTTGGAATATGGTTGAATGGTAGTTCTATTGGATGTTGGAGTTGCAGAACGTTGTGCTTGTGATCTATGTGGATGTAATTCAATCTGGATGTGTACGTTGCCTGAATAGAGACTGTGAATGTACACCTAAGAGATAATAATCTATAACTTGTATGTGATTGTCTTATTACTATAATGCAAGTGATTCTTCTTTGGTGGTGGGTTTTTTACCTATAAGGGTTTTCCAACATAAATTTTATGTATTCTCTGTGCTTTTGTGTATCTTTTGTTTACTCTAGCATTCTAGAAATGTATATCTTACTGACTACAATTGAAATTGAAAGTCACCTATGCTTCTCTTCTCCTTGAATCTAACACTGTGGAAGGCATTTCAGTGTTGTGATTTCCTTACAAGAAGCTTATGAAATTTTTAGGTCTATGGTTGTGGTTGTGGTACCTATGGTAGCAATTATGGTAGAATATATGGTTGTTGTACCGATGGTGCTACACTCGATACTTGCACCTATCCTCCTACTTGTCTCGGTCCCTATATTGGTGCTTCCTGCACCTATACCTGTGGGCCATATCCCCCTCATCCCCGACCTCTCCTCTACCCTCTCCTTTCTCTTTGCCTCCTCCTTCCTCCTCTCACTCCCCCTTTGGCTCCTCCACCTCCATCGCCTCCATCCCCCCATCCCCTTCATCATTTCCATCTCCTCCTACAACCTAGTCAACTATCAGATCCATCTCATCTGGTGATAGCACACATGATATCATCATCCATGCTAGTCAGTGGAACTCCCACCTTGTTGTGTATGTACTTGTACACCCAGCATCAATCACATTTCCTTGGTTCTCAATCCACAAGAGTCATCCCTATCCAGTTGGTCTACTCCTCAAATGGGTCTATGGCATCTCACCATGTGCATATCTCTCGAGTGACTTAGTGATATGTGCGCTCATCACCTACAATGTCCTAATGAATGTCAAACTATCTCATCACTCGATGTGGAAAATACTATTTAATAATGTGGACCATACATCCCATCAACCAACACTAAGTCTGAACAAAGGATAGAACATATGCATCCTCTGCCCACTGCTGACATAGTTTGTATGGACACCAAATAAAATTCATCATCTTGTAGATACAACAATACCAGTAGCCCATCGAACTCACTCTAGTATAATGCAATAATCCTCCATATTTGTCCATGTACGGGTACTACGGTCACCACTCCCTAACTTCTAGTAGCTGACATACAACTATGTGATCAAAAGCCCATATGTGTAGTATAGACGTTAGTCCCCAAGTTCTTGTATCCCCAATAGACACACATGTGAATATCGTGATACAATTTCTCAAGTATGGCATATCCCCAGGAAAACTATACTCTATCCTCCATGATGTGATAGAGGCACCTAGACTAGCCAATGGAGAAACCATGCCCACTGAGATCAGGTATCATCTAACCAATGATCAAGACATAGATGTATAAAATGAGTCATGTCATCCATCGAGGCCACTCCATGGCCTACTCCAAGAATATCTGCTTCTTATCCATAGGTGCATCATCAGTCTAGAACAAGTGTTGAAGGTAGTGCTCCCCATACTCTAATTGATACTCTAGGATCACACTGCAAATGGGTACTTGTAAGAGCCACCACATATCCTCCAGTGTAATGGATGCCTCTCTAGTAGGCAAATGAATGAAGATGTATCACTATGCTAATGCTCCATGGGTGTTTGCTCCACCAATAGGATTAATAAGTATAGTTAAAGTCTCAACATGAAGTTTGGACATTCACTATGTGAAGCTACTATCTCCATAACTGAAGTTCATTTGATTGTCAACCCAGGGATGTATTACTTGAAATGGGTATGCATTATATATGCACTAAGTTCCTACATTAGCTATCCTGCATTACTGTAGCAACTAAAATATATTTGGGATAAGCAAGCAAGAATTAAAACAACTGAATGGCTAGAGGACAACTCTGCATTAACATAAAACTCACTTAAAGAAATGTTAACTAATCCTAGAGCTATCAAACAGGAATTACTTTGTTTGCTTTGGCTACAGGAACAGTCAATGGATCTGTTTCTAGTGGTTGCGAGAACAGTCAATGCTAGGATGTCTACTGCGGAAGAAAAGGAAAACTAAATTTAACAAAGGCACAGGAACACTCACCAAGTAGGACCCCTTTGATGAGTGTATCTAGGCTTCCAAAATAACTCTAAGTGCTCAGAATAACATAACTTTATTCATTGCTTTTCAAAAGTTGATACATCATTCAGAATGAAAGAAGACTAAAACACTCTACAACTTTATTTCTAAATCTTCTACTCTTTTTCCCTCTCTCTCCTTCTAACGTCGGAGAAGAGGCGGAGACACTTATTTAAAAGAAAATTACAATAACTTCCTAGAATTAAGATCACATCGATGAGAAGAGGAGGATAACATTCATGAAGGAGAACAGTCAGAGTTAAGCCACTAAAAACATGGATCTACACCAAACCACGGCCAAGAATATAGCGTGGTGGTATTGCAAGATTGATGCTCACTAAAGTCAGACATAAATGAGTCTTGTGCGCCCTTCTACTCCTTTGTCATTCCCCATGCCCATTATCCTCTTCGCTGATTTGAACTTTAAGTCGCCCCTTGAATATCTCAAACTGCCTTCTTGACGTGACAGGACAACCTTCTCTGCAACATCTCATTTATTCCTGCAATTGAAAAGAGAGAACATACAAGCATATACATATCTATTTTAATTAATCATAACACATTCATTTCACACATGATATCGACTATGACAATATGTATGATAACAGGAATAAATCACATGGCTACAGAAATAACTGGCATGGCAACAGGAATAACTGGCAAAGACAAAACATGATTTAATGGGTTCAGTTAACAACTGAAATGCATATAGTCAAAATTTAATACATCATTACCATCTCATTATACAAATTAAAATGTGACCAAAACTTATGAGTTTTAGGAATAAAAGGAGCTAATATCTTAGCTCGTCAACGGGCACTGTCATCATCGTTGTGTGCACCTAGATACTCGACCCCTCGTGCAGCTGGTGTAACCCAACATGATATAGCACATCTCTCTCTATCCTCATGAGACTACATTGTTATTACATTGTGGGAGACCATCACTCTCGTGACTATAGTGGACCTAATGTCTCCTGCATTCATGAATCCACTCATCTCAACCCTATTTCTTCTAATTCCCCCTCTCTTTTTTCCCCCTTCTTGCATCTCGAGGCATCCCTTGGATACCCCTCAACTCTTTTCATTCATTTCTTTCCCCCCCCCACCCTTTTAGGCAGAGACGGTGTTTCTCCTTGCAGAGGTTGAAACTGTGGTTGAGGCATCGTTTTGTAGAATGCAAACAACGGTCCTTAGTCTGCACCCTTTCCAATAACCCCTCCCATCATAGATGTTTATTGCATGAACAATGCCTGTGCAGGCACTGTTCCACCTACGTAAATGAGGATCCATCATGCAAAAAATGATCCTCGAGTGCAGAAGTTGACTAGGCAGTCAACGTCTATTCCCCGCAACCCTTTCCCCTATTTATTACCCCTTATAAATCCTAATCATGAGGTTAGGTTAGGGGTACATATCGATGGTCTATACTCTAGTGGTCATTAGAAGAGCTTGGCCCTCTCACCATGTTGCTCGTGACATCCAATCCTCACCATTCTCACTCTGGGCTCTCTATTGCTCGTGGACTTGTGAATGTGAAAATGACCCTTCTATGGACCCCATGTAGCCTATACAAGCCCTTTTTTTTTCCCTTTCACTTCTTCTTTTTTGCCTTTCTCCGTGCGTTTTCTTTTTCTTTTTCTTCTCATCTTTCTCATTTTTTTCCTTTTTTTTCTTCTTTTTCGAGAATTTTCTCATAAAATTTCAAATTTCTCGATTGAATTCTTGAGGGGACATCCCTTACCTGCATTTCCACGCTAGTGCATCTCTTTCTTCTTTTACCTTTTGCCAACTTTGTCACCACGTAAAAGGGGGACAAAATGTAAACACCTAAAATTAATTAAATTAATATTTAATTTTGTCTTTCCGCATAAATAATTACATTAATTATGTGAGTCCTATTTCTTCTTGAAATTATTAAATTATATTTTAATCAATTTAATCACCTTAGCCTTATAATTAATTTATCAAAAATAAATTATGTTTTATTCTTCTAAAATTATTCCAATTTTCAACCTTAGTCAATATTTCCTCTAATGATTACTTAATTAATTCCAATTAACTAACTAATGTCTTTATTCCTATAAATCACCCTTCTAATCCCTATCAATTAGCCTAATTAATCCTAGCCTAATCATGATCACTATTTCCTTCAATTTTATATTCCTCCACTCATTCTCTCTCCTCCTGTCCCATCCTCCTAGCTTGCCCACTTGGACTCTAATCCCTCATTTACCCATCTAATCACTTATCTTAATCATTTGCACATGCCTAATCACTTTTGTTGGTATTAGATTGTCAAGTGGGAGAATGTTGAGAATTGGTGCCTTAAACTCACTGGTTTAAATCTCGGTTAGATAGCATTTTGTTCCTGCAAAGAGACCATTTCGGTGTGACCTCTATTAAGTCTTGCTGGCATCGAGCATAGAAGGGATTTCAGTGTGACATTAGCTTTCGATGTGACAATTCAAGCAGTTAACCAAACTTATGTCTCTCCCATGGTATCATCAACCATGCTAGTTAGTGGAACTCCCACCTTGTTGTGTATGCACTTGTACAACCAACATCAATCACATTTAGACTCAGGTCCCAATCCACAAGAGTCATCCCTATCTGGCTGGTCTGCTCCTTAAATGGGTCTATGGCATCTCCTCATGTGCCTATCTCTCGAGTGACTCGGGTATGTGTGTGTTCATTACCTACAATATCCTAATGAATGTCAAAATATCTCATCACCCAGTGTGGAAAATACTAGTTAATAATATGGACCGTACATCCCATCAACCAACACTAAGTCTAAACGAAGGATAGAACATATGCATCCTCCGCCCACTTCTCACACAGTTTGTATGGACACCAAGTAAAATGCATCATCTCGTAGATACAACAATACCAGTAGCCCATCGAGCTCACTTTAGTAGAATGCAATAATCTACCATAGTTGTCCACATACGAGTACTATTGTCGCCACTCCCTAACTCCTAATGTCTTACATACAACTATGTGCTCAAAAGCCCATATGTGTAGTAGGGATGTTAGTCTCCAAGTTCTTGTATCCCCAATAGACACACATGTGAATATCGTGATACAATTTCATGAGTATTGCATATCCCTAGGCAAGCTATACTCTATCCTCCACGATGTGACAGAGGCACCTAGACTAGCCAATGGAGAAATCATTCCCGGTGAGATCAGACATCATCTAACCAATGATAAAGACATAGATGTATAAAATGAGTCATGGCATCCATCGAGGCCACACCATGGCTTGCTCCAATACCATCTGCTTCTTATCCATAGGTATGTCATTAGTCTAGAATGGGTGTTGAAGGTAGTGCTCCCCGTGCTCTAGTTGATACTCTAGGATCACACCACAAATGGGTACTTGTAAGATCCACCACAGATCCTCTAGTGTAATGGATGCCTCTCAAGTAGGAAGATGAATGAACATCTATCATTATGCTAATGCTCCACGGGCACTATCATCATCGTTGTGTGCGCCCGGATACTCGACCCCTCATGCACCTAGCGCAACCTAACATGATATAGCACATCTCTCTCTGTCCTCATGAGACTACATCGATATTACATTGTGGGAGACCATCACTCTCATGACTATAGTGGACCTAATGTCTCCTGCATTCACGAATCCACTCATGTCAGCCCTATTTCTTCTAATCCCCCCCTCTCTTTTTTCCCCCTTCCTACATCTCGAGGCATCCCTTGGCTACCCCTCAACTCTTTTCATTCATTCCTTTTCCCCCCCACCCTTTTAGGCGGGGACGGTGTTTCTCCTTGTAGAGATGTTGAAATCGTGGCTGAAGCATCATTTTGTAGAATGCAAACAATGGTCCTTAATTTGCACCCTTTCCAGTTACCCCTCCCATCATAGATGTTTATTGCCTAAACAACACCTATGCAGGGATTGTTCCACCTGCGTAAATGAGGATCCATCATGCAAATAATGATCTCTGAGTGCAGACGTTGACTAGGCAGTCAGCATCTATTCCCCACAACCCTTTCCCCTATTTATTACCCCTAATAAATCCTAATCTACTCAAATGATGAGGTTAGGTTAGGGGTACATATCAATGGTCTATACTCTAGTGGAGCCTGACCCTCTCACCATGTTGCTTGTGACGTGCAATCCTCACCATTCTCACTTTGGGATCTCTATTGCTTGTGGACTTGTGAGTGTGAAGATGACCCTTCTATGGACCCCATGTAGCCTATACAAGACCTTTTTCCGCCCTTTCACTGCTTCTTTTCTTCCTTTCTCCATGCATTTTCTTTTTCTTTTTGTTCTCATCTTTCTCACTTTTTTCCATTTTTTTCTTCTTTTTCGATAATTTTCTCATAAATTTCAAATTTTCCGATTGAATTATTGAGGGGGCATCCCTTACCTGCATTTCCACGCTAGGGCATCTCTTTCTTCTTGTACCTGTTGCCAACTTTGCCACCACGTAAAAGGGGGGGGAAATGTAAAGACCTAAAATTAATTAAATTAATATCTAATTTTGTCTTTCTGCATAAATAATTACATTAATTATGTGAGTCCTATTTCTTCTTGAAATTAATTAAATTATATTTTAATTAATTTAATCACCTTAGCCTTATAATTATTCTATCAAAAATAAATTATGTTTTATTCTTCTAAAATTATTCCAATTTTCAACCTTAGTCAATATTTCCTCTAATGATTACTTAATTAATTCCAATTGACTAACTAATGCCTTTATTCCTACAAATCACCCTTCTAATCCCTATCAGTTAGCCTGATTAACCCTGGCCTAATCATGATCACTATTTCCTTCAATTTTATAGTCATCCACTCATTCTCTCTCCTCGTGTCCCATTCTCCTAACTTGCCCACTTGCACTCTAATCCCTCATTAACCCATCTAATCACTTATCTTAATTATTTTTACATCCCTAATCACTTTTGTTGGTATTAGATTGTCAAGTGGGAGAATATTGAGAATTGGTGTCTTAAACTCACTCGTTTAAATCTCGGTTAGATAGCATTTTGTTCCTGCAAAGAGACCATTTTGGTGTGACCTTTGTTGAGTCTTGATGACATTGTTAGCTTTCAATGTGATAATTCAAGCAGTTAACCAAACTTATGTCTCTCCCATGGTATCATCAGCCATGCTAGTTAGTGGAACTCCCACCTTGTTGTGTATGCACTTGTACACCCAACATCAATCACATTTGGCCTCGGGTCCCAATCCACAAGAGTCATCCCTATCTAGCTGGTCTGCTCCTTAAATGGGTCTATGGCATCTCCCCATGTTCCTATCTCTTGAGTGACTCGAGTATGTGTGTGTTCATTACCTACAATATCCTAATGAATGTCAAACTATCTCATCACCCGGTGTGGAAAATACTAGTTAATAATATGGACTGTACATCCCATCAACCAACACTAAGACTAAACGAAGGATAGAACATATGATCCTCCGCCCACTGCTCACATAGTTTGTATGGACACCAATTAAAATCCATCATCTTGTAGATACAACAATACCAGTAGCCCATCGAGCTCACTCTAGTATAATGCAATAATCCTCTATATTTGTCCACGTACGGGTACTACTATCGCCACTCCCTAACTCCTAATGTATTACATACAACTATGTGCTCAAAATCCCATATGTGTAGTAGAGACATTAGTCCCAAAGTTCTTGTATCCCCAATAGACACACATGTGAATATCATGATACAATTTCCTGAGTATAGCATATCCCCAGGAAAACTATACTCTATCCTCCATGATG
The DNA here is from genome assembly GCF_030272615.1 of Cryptomeria japonica. NCBI lineage: Eukaryota > Viridiplantae > Streptophyta > Pinopsida > Cupressales > Cupressaceae > Cryptomeria > Cryptomeria japonica. Next base: position 466,472,849 of record NC_081412.1, on the reverse strand, counting down.
TGAGAGAGGCACCTAGAACAGCCGATGGAGAAACCATGCCCACTAAGATCAGGCATCATCTAACCAATGATCAAGACATAGATGTATAAAATGAGTCATGGCATCTATCGAGACCACTCCATGGCCTGTTCCAATACCATCTACTTCTTATGCATATGTATGTCATTAGTCTAGAACACATGCTTAAGGTAGTGTTCCCTAGCTCTAGTTGATACTTTAAGATCACACCACAAATGGGTACTTGTAAGATCCACCACTGATCCTCCAGTGTAATGGATGCATCTCTATTAGGAAGATGAATGAACATGTATCATTATGCTAATACTCCATGGGAACTGTCATCATCATTGTGTGCGCTCGGATACTCGACCCCTCATGCACCTAGCGCAACCCAACATGATATAGCACATCTCTTTGTGTCCTCATGAGACTACATCGATATTACATTATGGGAGGCCATCACTCTCATGACTATAGTGGACCTAACGTCTCCTGCATTCACGAATCCACTCATGTCAGCCCTATTTCTTCTAATCCCCCCCTCTCTTTTTTCCCCCTTCCTACATCTTGAGGCATCCCTTGGCTGCCCCTCAACTATTTTCATTCATTCCTTTTCCCCCCTACCCTTTTAGGCGGAGACGGTGTTTCTCCTTGCAGAGACATTGAAACCGTGGCTGAGGCATCATTTTGCAAACTACAAACAACGATCCTTAGTCTGCACCCTTTCCCGTAGCCCCTCCCATCATAGATGTTGATTTCTTGAACAACGCCTGTGCAGACACTATTCGACCTACGTAAATGAGGATCCATTGTGAAAACAATGATCCCCGAGTGCAGACGTTGACTAGGCGATCAACATCTATGCCCCACAACCCTTTACCCCTATTTATTACCCCTAATAAATCCTAATCTACTCAAATGATGAGGTTAGGTTAGGGGTACATATCGATGGTCTATACTCTAGTGGTCATTAGAAGAGCTTGACCCTCTCACCATGTTTCTCATCACGTGCAATCCTCACCATTCTCACTATGGGCTCTCTATTGCTCAAGGACTTGTGAGTGTGAAAATGACCCTTCTATGGACCCCATGTAGCCTATATAAGCCCTTTTTCACCCTTTCACTGCTTCTTTTCAACCTTTCTCCATGCATTTTCTTTTTCTTTTTCTTCTCATCTTTCTCATTTTTTTCCCTTTTTATCTTCTTTTTTGAGAATTTTTTCATCAAATTTCAAATTTTCCGATTGAATTCTTTAGGGGGCATCCCTTACCTACATTTTCACGCTAGGGCATTTCTTTCTTCTTTAACCTGTTGCCAACTTTGTCGCCACATAAAAGGGGGCAAAATGAAAACACCTAAAATTAATTAAATTAATATTTAATTTTGTCTTTCTGCATAAATAATTACATTAATTATGTGAGTCCTATTTCTTCTTGAAATTAATTAAATTATATTTTAATTAATTTTATCACCTTAGCCTTATAATTATTTTATCAAAAATAAATTATGTTTTATTCTTCTAAAATTATTCCAATTTTCAACCTTAGTCAATATTTCCTCTAATCCCGATTACTTAATTAATTCCAATTAACTAACTAATACTTGTATTCCTACAAATCGCCCTTCTAATCCCCATCAATTAGCTTAATTAATCCTATCCTAATCATGATCACTATTTCCTTCAATTTTATATTCCTTCACTCATTCTCTCTCTTCGTGTCCCATCCTCCTAACTTGCCCACTTGCACTCTAATCCCTCATTAACCCATCTAATCACTTCTCTTAATCATTTGCACATCCCTAATCACTTTTGTTGGCATTAGATTGTCATTGAATTCAAAAATCAGAGGAAAAAGATGCAGAGATGATATGTGCCACAAAGAGCAACACAAAAAGCAAGTGTGGTTGAAGTATGTATAACATGCAAGTTAGTCGCATACTATTGCAGGTCATGTTAGTCGCAATTGCGCATAACACGTCATGTTGGTTAAATATATGTTACAGATAGAGCACATAACACGTATGTTATCACTATCTACAAATTGTGAATAGGGGATAAGAGATGTCAATAACAAGATGGTTATGCGATAGGTTTGTCGGACCGCTATCCTTCGGCAGGATGGACGAGAGAAATGTAACCCTGTGGGGTAACACAAAAGTGAGGAAAACGGTGTTCCCCACCATCCTGTGATGAAAAAAACATAAGAAGGATAACCTTTGCGGGATTAACATAACAATAAAATAAATGGTAGCCCTCACTATCCTGCGATGAGAAAATTTTAAGAAAGTCGGGCCTGCAGGATAAGAAAATCAAAGTAGATGAAGGCATCCCGCCACCCCGCAAGGGTATGGAGGCTAAAGTGAAACCAGTGTGGGACAAAAAATTTAAAAGGGGAAATGAAATGATATCCCCCACTATCTCACAACATGGAAAAGAGAAATGTGATGGTCGCATGAGGTAAGTAAGAACAAAGAGAACGGGTATCCTGCTATCCCGCACCATGTAAAATTGGTGTATGATGATCTTGTGGGATAACACAAGGTGAAGGGAGAGATTTCTCCCACTATCCCGCACCAAGAAAAGATGAAGTAAGAAGACCTCGCAAGGAAACAATAGAAGAAACAAAAGGTGGAGCCTGCTATCCCGCAACGTCGAAGACCGGAGGCCAAATGTACTATGGGGTAACAACTACAGTGTTCATGCATGTACCCCGCCATCCCGCAACATGCAAAAGGATGGAAGGAGGACCTTGCGAGGTAAGATAAAAGGAAGATGGTGTGCATCTCATCATCCCGCAATGACAGATTTTGAGGTTGGTATGATCAGTTGAGATGACTTTGTCGACACTTTTGGCAACCTGATAGACACAAAGGTTTGCATGGCAGTTTACCGATATTGACTAGGTGACTTAAAGGATAAAAATAAAGACAAGTGGCTTCCAGGTGGTTGAATATGAAAGTTGATATGTCAAAATTGAGGATGAAGTTGATTTTAATGTGGTTGTCGATATTTTTAGGGCAAGTCGAAAGAGTGGAGAATCCATTAATGGCGATTGAGTTGCAAGTTGTTTGTGTGGCTCGAGGAAGGATACTAGATCTCTTCGGTCAAATGGAGATTACTAAAGTTAGCAATTTGTATGCAGAGAATAAATCAAGAGATAGAAGGAATACATTTATTAATGGTAGCTACCTATCCAAGAAGTATGTAGAGGATCAAATCGCTAGCATATATGTTTTCTCAAAATCTTGAGAAGAATCATTTTTAATTATATTCTGGAGGGAAAATCTTATGTAAATTGAGATTGGTGAGATTTGACAGAGGTAGGTGTGATAGATGAGCAAGTAGAGGAAAACAAGTGAATGGTGATTAAAGTGTATTGTAAGTGATTTTTGGAGAGAAGGTGTTGCTGTAGAGCTATTGAAGAGTAGAGACGGGAGAGAGTCTAGAAGCAGAGACTGAGACTGAGAGAAAAAATAAAAAAGAATAGAAGTGAGCAGCAGAGACAACCGGATAGAGAGCAATTAGCTCAGGTAGATAACACAGCGGGTTAGTCACTCAAAGTGAAGGGAGAAAAAAAATCAGAAGGAGAAGATCAAAAGGCAGAGTGAACTATATTCAAAAAAGGCAGAATTTGTAAGTGTAACAAAACACATTTGTAACAAGGTTTTTTTTCTCATTGTATTGTAAAATTTGATATTATTGTATTTCTCTTATGGGTGTTCAGAGCAGGGGTAGGTGCTCCTTGACTAGGTGCTCTAAATTGTTAGGGGGTTGGTGCTCAAAATGATCAGGGGTTCGTTCTCCTTGGGTTGCTTCCCTAAACATTTTGTAATCATTGATTTTATTATGAGGTTGGATTGGAGTAGTAGATTCCAGCAGCTATTCTCATTGAGGTTTTTCCCACATTGGATTTTCCTCGTAAATATTGTGTCTCTTGATTTGACTTGTGTGTGTCTTCTTATTTGATTTGCATCTTTAGTATCTGCACACTTAGATTAACTTTTTTTAAAGAATCACTGATTCACCCCCTCTTAATGACCTATTGTATTCCTTTAATTGGTATCAGAGCCCTAGGTTCCCTATTTGAAAAGCTTTCTATAGCTTGGGTAGATTCTAGTTAGTGAACACAATGGCTAGGAATGAATCATCCACTTCTAAAGCACCTATGTTTTATGGCACAAACTATGCCTTCTGGAGAATAAGAATGGAGACTTATTTATCCTCTTTAGGCTTTGATGTCTGGATGTTAGTAAAATATGGCTATACCTTTCCCCAAGTACCCCCTACAAATCCTGATGCTAAAAGAGAATATGAGAATAGTTCTATAGCCAATAATGTCATCCTTAGTAGCTTATCTAATACAGAGTTTGTCAAAGTTACGCATTGTACATCTGCAAAAGAAACATGGGACAAACTACAAAAAATATTTGAAGGAGATGTCAAGGTAAAGGAGGCCAAATTGGAAAATCTTAGAGGTTAGTTTGAAGGACTGAAAATTAAGGAAGAGGAGAAAATAAATGTATACATTCAAAGAGTAGATGAAATGTGTAGAGTATGATGACATGATAGTATTGTATGTTGTCATTAATGTCAATATGATGAAGTGTGAACTAGTATGATGGAATGAACCGGTATATGCAGAAAGAAGTGGTATGATGAAGTGTGAACTGGTATGATGGTGTGAACCGGTATATGCAAAAAGTGAACCGGTATGTGAACTGGTATATGGAATGTTTGTATCGGGGTTTCTGGTTGATGCATTCTAAGTCTGTGTGATTCAACCGATGACATCCTATGATGAGTCATCATTGAAATGAAGATGAGATTGTGTTGCCACGTCAACTTTGTGCACGTGAAGAATATCCTTGAGGATCTTGCATGAAGAAGATTGATTCTATCTACCTCGGGAATGTGCAAAATCCTAGTAAATGGTGGAGAGCGCGTGATGGGTTATCAGCTTCCAGAAGCGGAAAAGAATGAATGATGCAGAATGTCTTGAGATTTGTTCAAGATTGTTTTACCCCATGAAATGTCATTAAACGGTCAGGATTGGACCGACTGTATTGTTAACCTAGATGCTTAGGTTTTTAGGTTTTAGCTACTGACCTAATTGTTGTCTATAAGGTTGATGATGGTTTTCATTTGAAGTTGTTGGCGAATGATTGTATGTGAAGTGATTCTTGCTAGACCAGAGAAGTGAGTAGATACCTGTAGAGTGTAATTGCAGATGTAAAGGAACTGAAGTGGATTTGCCTTGGCATTAAGTGTTGTTATCAGATCAATGTATTAACTGTTGACTTCTAACCATTTCAACAGTTGGAAAATCCCTTTATCGAGTAGCTTTAACAGGCTTTTTGTAAATCCTTTAACAGGTGACTCAAAATCATTGAGTTCTTCAAATACTCTTGTGAGGTAACCTTTAACAGGGTTTTAACCTTTAACTGGGTACGTAGCCATTACTTAATGGGGTGATCCCTACCAGGATCGGTTCCTAGCAAAACTTGTTGTAAAGTCTTTAACCGAACTAGGCTCCTAACAGAGCGAACTTCAGAAGAGTTCAAGAACAACTTGTGGGTATTCATCCCCACCGTGGTTTTTCCTAGTTGGGTTTCCACATGAAAAATAAGTGTGTCAGGTGTGATGCTTTTTCATGTGGTGTTTTCTATTAAGCGGTAATGCAAGTTGATCCAGTGGTCATTATATTTCTGATGTTTTACATGTTTAAGCATATGGGTGAAGTGGAAATGAGATATTAGATTCTGCAAAAATCTAAGTGTTACTGATTTAAGACTTTGACAGTCACTGTGTTTTACCGGTATTGCCTTGATTTATATCGGTGATGTTGTTTACTGGTTAGTGCAATCTTTATTGTTTAAGTTGTTAAATAAGTTTTTGTCTATACTGATTCACCCCCCCCCCCCTCTCAGTATCTGTTGAGTATTTATTGTTCATCATTATTCATCAATTGGTATCAGAGTGTCCCCAGGTCCTCTATGTTATAAGCTTAACCGCTTGAGGAAAAGATCCTATTCTAATGATGAAGAGGGAAGGTCCTAAGTTCAATAGAGATAACTTTAAGATATGGAAGGACAGAATGAAGATATACATTAAAAGCATGGGTGCTCAGCACTGGAACTATGTTGAGAATACTTATGTTGTCCCTACCGATATTCTCACCGATGATCAAAGAAGAGAAATTCAGGAGAATGGGCAAGTCATGGAAGCTCTTATCAGCAGCCTATCTGATATTGAGTTTATAGATGTTTAGGATAAAGGCAATCCCAAAGATGTATGGGATACTCTGGAGTCTATCTATGGCGGTGATGAGCATGTGAAGCAGGCTAAGGAAGAAAGCCTTAGGGGAAAATTTGAAGATATGCAGATGGTTAAAGGAGAGACCATTCAACAATATGGGATAAGAATTAAAACTATTGTTGGAGACATCAAGAGTGTAGGAGGTACAATGGATTATTCCACCGTTGTTAGCAAAGTTTTGAGAACCTTATTACCGATCTATGCAATAAGGGTTGCTGCTATTCAGGAGTTGATATCTATTGACAAGGCAAAGGTATCCCTTGATTCTATTATTGCTAAGTTGATCACACATGAGCTAAAAAGTTATGATGGTAGTGTTTAGAAGACTGATTCAACCTTTAGATCATCTGTTGCACTATCTAGAAGGGGAAAAGAAGCTAGTACCAATTGTGAACCTAGACAAAGCAGAGATATGGATGATGAGGAGATCCTGATGGAGTTTGAAGCTCTTCTTGCCAAGAGACTTCCTAAGGGAACTAGAAAATACAGAGGTAAGCTCCCTTTGAAATATTTTTCTTGTAATAGGATAGGGCACATTGCTGTAAACTGTCCCAATAGTGATAATAAGGACAAACCAGAGAAGTTTAAAAAGTTCAAAGGAGGAAATAGGAGAAACTGTCTTGTTGTAGTTGATGAAGGTGTCAGTGATGATGAATCAAAAGATGAAGAAAGTGAAGACATAGTATTTGTATCTCTTAAGGAAGATGTGTCAGACAAGAAGGCTCTTGTCTCCCGCTTTGATAATTATAATGAGTGGATTATTGACAGTGGTTGTTCTCACCACATGACTGGTGACCGGAGAAAGTTTTTGTCTCTGGAAGAGTATGATGGAGGTGTAGTCCAATTTCGTAATGATGCACCATGTATGGTAAAAGGCAAAGGGTCCATCTCTCTAAATGGAAAAAGCAGTGTTGATAATGTGTATTGGGTAGAAGGTCTCAGGCATAACCTTTTGAGTGTTGCCCAGCTAAATGATAAATGACTCACTCTAGAATTCAAAGATGTAGTATGCAAAATAAAAGGAAAGAGTGGTGAACTGATGGCCACCGGTATGCAGACCAAAGGTAACTTATTTCAGTTAAATACAAATATCAGTCAATGTCTAATGGCTAAGTTTGATGATAGTTGGATATGGCATAGGAGACTCTACCATTTAAATTTTGATAATATTGTGAAGGCTAGTAAGATCAAGGCAGTTAGAGGATTGCCTATGCTAAGCAAACTGGAGAATCCTTTGTGCAAAGAATGTCAACTAGGGAAAATGTCTTCCTCAACCTTCAAAGGTAAATCTTTCATAGTAGTTAATTTACTTGATCTTGTGCATACTGATTTGTGTGGTCCTATGAAAACTAGGAGTGTTCAGGGAGATAGGTACTTTATGATTCCTACTGATGATTGCTCAAGAATGCTGTGGGTCACATTCTTGAAAGACAAGTCTGAAGCCTTTGGAAAGTTTAAAGCCTTCAGAGCACTAGTTGAAAAGGAAAGCAGTAAGAGGATCAAATGCCTTAGAACTGACCAAGTAGGAGAGTTCACTTTTGGAGAATTCAGTAAGTACTGTGAAGAGAATGGCATCAAGAGGCAACTATCTACCCCCCGAACTCCATAGCAGAATGGCCTAGCAGAAAGGAACAACCTAACTGTAGTTGAAGCAGCCAGAATGATGTTGATTCAAGGGAAGGTTGCTCACACTTTTTGGAGAGAAGCGGTGAGCACTGTAGTCTACACTATGAACTGGGTACTCATCAAGAAAGGTAAGGATAAAACTCCTTATGAGTATTGGACTGGTAAGACTCTTGTAGTAAGCTACTTTAGAGTGTTTGGTAGCAAGTGTTATATCAAGAGAAGTGAATACCATAGAAAGTTTGATGCAAAATGTGATGAGGGAATATTCCTAAGATATTACACCAAGAGCAAAGCTCTCAAGTGTTTTAACAATAGGACTCAGATAATTGTTGAAAGTATGAATGTTAGAGTTGATGAAACCTCTGAGGAAACTGACAATGAGCGAGCGGTAGATGAACTGGTTGTAACCTTCTGGGAACTAGTTGCAAAACAACCAAGTACAAGTAACAGTGCTCCTGCACCAATAGATGTTGATGTAGATGAAGATGAAGATGAGGATGAAGAGGAAAAGCAAGAGGAATCAGCCAAGATCATTCCTAGGTATGTAAAGTTGCATCATGATCTAAAGCAGATCATAGGAGAAAAGAATGCATGAATTCTTACAAGAAGAAAGGTCGGAGAGAATTCTTGCATGGTTTCTGAATTTGAGCCCAAAACATTTAAAGAGGCACACAAAGATGAAGACTGGATTAAGGCTATGGAAGAGGAACTTGACCAGATAGAAAAGAATGGTGCATGGTCTTTGGTACCCAGACCTGAGCATAAAAATGTTATTGGCACCAAATGGGTTTTTAGAAACAAGTTGAATGAAGATGGCACAATGGTAAGAAACAAAGCAAGATTGGTATGTAAGGGATATGCTCAAGAAGAAGGAGAAGACTATGGAGAAACCTTTGCTCTGGTAGCTAGATTGGAAGGTTTTTGAATGCTGCTTGTATTTGCAACATTTAAGGGATTTAAAGTGTATTAGATGGATGTAAAATCTGTTGTGTAGGCTACATAAAGCCTTGTATGGATTGAAACAAGCACCTAGAGCATGGTATGAACGTTTACACTCCCATCTTGTGAAGATTGGATTTAAAAGGACAAGTGAAGTTAGCAATATCTATCTAAAGTTAGAAGGAGATCAAATTTTGATTTGTGAAGTGTTTGTTGATGACATAATTTTTGGTGGAAATGACAAGATGAGCCATGTGTTTGCAGATTAAATGAAGAAGGAATTTGAGATGTCACTAATCGGAGAGATTAAGTTCTTCATTGGACTACAAATTCAACAAATGAAAGATGGTATCTTTATCACTCAGTCCAAGTATGTCAAAGAGGTGTTAAAGACCTATGGCATGGAAGACAGCAAACCAGTTGCTACACCTATGATGACCAGTTGTAAATTGTCAAAAGAATATGACTCAGCGTTGGTGAATGAGAAGGAATACCAATCAATGATTGGTAAGCTGCACTATGTAGTACACAGCAGACCAGACATAGCACATGCAGTGGGCATTGCTGCATGTTTTCAGAAAAGTCCAAGAGAATCCCACTTGGTAGCAGTCAAGCGGATTCTTAGATATCTAAAGGGAACTATAGATTATGGATTGTGGTATCCATACAGTAATGATTTCAATCTCAAAAGTATTCACAGATGCCAATTGGGCTAGTAATGTGGAAGATCGAAAGAGCACAACCGATGGTACATTCTTTCTCGGTGGTAGACTAGTCTCACGGATAAGTAAGAAGCAAAGTTGTATCTCTCAGTCCACAGAAGAAGTAGAATATGTAGCAACATTTATGAATTGCACTCAGACAATTTGGATGAAGCATGTATTAAGTGGTTTCAAAGTCCCTATATCTTAACCGGTGAGTATATTTTGTGACAACACAAGTGCAATTAATATTTCCAAGAATCCGGTGTTGCATGCTAGAACCAAGCACTTGGAGCTCAAGTATCATTTCTTGAGGGAGAAAGTTCAGAACAAAGAGGTTGTATTGGAACATCTTTCCAGTAAAGAGCAGTTAGCGGATATATTCACTAAGCCTCTATCGAAGGTTACATTTACCTATTTAAGAGGTGAATTAGGGGTGTTGCCCCTTCAACAAGTGAACTAAAGGTATGTGCTCCACATCAGTTGGGTATTGCATTGACAAATATTTTCAGGATTGATGTGTTGAAGGATGCTACTCCTCAAGGGGAGCAGCATAGTAGATCATGGATGTTTGTGCCTCCACTTTGGCATTGTTGTCAAAGGGGGAGAAGATGTGAAGCAGAGAAGATATCTGTAGTATTGAATACATATAATATGGAAGAGATTGGGGAGAATATGTGAAGCGAAGAGATATCTTTGTATATTGCCATCAATGCCAAAGGGGGAGATTGTTGGCATATGTGCAGAGTATGATGACATGATAGTATTGTATGTTGTCATTGATGTAAATATGATGAAGTGTGAACCAGTATGATGGATTGAACTGGTATATGCAAAAAGAAGTGGTATGTGGAAGTGTGAACCGGTATATGCAAAAAGTGAACCGATATGTGAACCGGTATATGGAATGTTTGTATCGAGGTTTCTGGTTGATGCATTCTAAGTCTATGTGATTCAACCGACAACATCCTATGATGAGTTAGCATTGAAATGAAGATGAGATCGTGTTGCCACATCATCTTTGTGTGCATGAAGAATCTCCTTGAGGATCTTGCATGAAGAAGATTGATTCTATCTACCTCGGGAATGTGCAAAATCCTAGTAAACGATGGAGAGTGCATGATGGGTTATCAGCTTCCAGAAGCGACAAAGAATGAACGATGCAGAATGTCTTGAGATTTGTTCAAGATTGTTTTACCCCATGAAATATGATTAAATGATCAGGATTGGACCAACTGTATTGTTAACCTAGATGCTTAAGGTTTTAGGTTTTGGCTACCGACCTAATTATTGTCTATAAGGTTGATGATGGTTTTCATTTGAAGTTGTTGGCAAATGATTGTATGTGAAGTGATTCTTTCCATACCAGAGAAGTGAGTAGATACCTGCAGAGTGTAATTGCAGATATAAAGTAACTGAAGTGGATATGCCTTGGCATTAAGTGCTGTTATCATATCAGTGTATTACCTGTTGACTTCTAACCATTTCAATAGTTGGAAAATCCCTTTACCAGGTAGCTTTAACGGGCTTTTTGTAAATCCTTTAACAGGGTGACTCAAAATCATTGAGTTCTTCAAATCCTCTTGTGAGGTAACCTTTAACCGAGTATGTAGCCATCCCTTAATCGGGTGATCCCTAGCAGGATCGGTTCCTAGCAAAACCCGTTGTAAACTCTTTAACCAGACTAGGCTCCTAACAGAGCGAACTTCAGAAGAGTTCAAGAACAACTTGTGGGTATTCATCCCCACCGTGGTTTTTCCTAGTTGGGTTTCCATGTGAAAAATAAGTGTGTCATGTGTGATGCTTTTTCATTTGATGTTTTAGTGTTCTTTGTTAAGCGGTAATGCAAGTTGATCCAGTGGTCATTATATTTCTGATGTATTACCTGTTTAAGCATATGGGTGAAGTGGAAATGAGATATTAGGTTTTGCAAAGATATAAGTGTTACTGGTTTATGACTTTTATAGTCACTATGTTTTACTGGTATTGCCTTGATTTAGATCGGTGATGTTTACCGATTAGTGCAGTCTTTTTTGTTTAAGTTGTTAAAGAAGTTTTTGCCTATACTGATTCACCCCCCCCCCTCCTCAGTATCTGTTGAGTATTTACTTTTCATCATTATTCGTCAATCTAATACAAAGTTTGTCAAAGTTATGCATTGTACATCTACAAAAGAAACATGGGACAAACTACAAAAAATCTATGAAGGAGATGTCAAGGTAAAGGAGGCCAAGCTGGAAAATCTTAGAGCTCAGTTTGAAGGACTGAAAATTAAGGAAGAGGAGAAAATAAATGTATACATTCAAAGAGTAGATGAAATCGTAAATGCCATAAGAGGACTTGGAGAGAATCTGACAGATGAAGTTATTGTCAAGAAGGTTCTGAGATCATTAACCACTAGGTATGACACAAAGGTCTTTGGAATAAAAGAAGCTAAAGACCTAAAATATTTCTCCATGGATGAATTATTTGGCTCCATATTAGCTTATGAGATGAGGACAATTTGGAGTGAAACCTCAAAGAGAGAAGCTGATTTCAATACTAAAAAGAAAGGAAAAGAAGAAGTTGTCAATGTGGAGGAAGATGATTCTAATGTTACTATAGCCAACTTTTCAAGCAAGCTCAAAAATGGTTTAGGGAAATACAAAGGTAAGCTCCCTTTCAAATATTTTAATTGTGGTAAGATATGACACTTTGCTTCAAAATGTCCATATGAATAAAAAGGAGATGATGAGAAGCACAATATGAAGACCCTTGGTAAAAAAAAAGATGAAGAAATCCTACAAACCAAGGCGAAGAAATTTTAGAAGGAAGAATAGCCTTTACACCATTGAAGATGATGCCACTGATGAAGAAAGTGAATCTGATGAATGTTGTAGTAAGGATGAAAGAGAAGTCAATCTCTTTATGGTACAAGGAGAATTGCATGATGAACATGTTGTTGATGATGAGGAAGATGAAGTTGAAGCTAAGGTAGATCTTGAAGGTGAACTTGTGAGTGCGGTTGAAGAACTCAGAAAGGTGGGGAAAGAATACAAAAAGATTAAGTATGTTGTTGTTGAAGAACAAGACATGTTGAACAAATGTCTTGAGGAGTCTGAGCAAAAAAATTTAGATCTGAGAACACAATTGGATGAAGCTAAGAGAATGTATGAGGTAACTAAATCATATTTAGAGAATAAGGAGAAGGAGTATTAAAAGAGGGAGGAAGAAATTGTGAATCTCATAAAGGAACTTGAAAAGTACAAAGATGAACTCAAGATGAGAATCAAGTATGAGGGCAACATTGGTGCATTGGATAAAATGTTGAACAAACAAAAGCACTCCAAAGACACAGAAGAAGGTGTTGGCTTTGTTGTTGTTCAATGCTCTAAAGGTGAGGACTCATCCAATAAAGAAAAACATTTAACCTCAACAAGTGAAAATGGAAACAAACAAACTTTTACAGTCAGCAAACCCACTAAGAAGAAGACATATGTTGCGGCAACAAAGAACAAACATGTTGATCCAAAAGGAAAAGTAAAGGTAGATGATGGATGCTTCACAAAGGTCAAGTAAAAAAGGAAGAATTCAACAAGATTGAGTTATGCTCCTTCAAGGAGACCAATCAAAAACACATTAAACAATAATTGGTATGTACCCCAATTCCATGGCTACTGCTATAAATGTAATACTTATGGTCATAAAATTGTTGATTGTAAGCTTATGCGTAGGTCTCCTCCTAGTTATGAAAGTAGGAATCCTTTTGATTCTCTTAGAGATGTATATATCATTTGTTATCATTGCAATGGTGTTGGTCATAGAAGTTATGAGTGTAGGAAAAAAATGTCTCAGTCCAATAGCAATTTCTCAAGTTCATCATTCAATAGGAATGTTAAATGTTATCATTGTCAAAACCTTGGTCATATAGCAAAGCATTATAAACTTAGAGCAGCTAAACAAAAGAAGAAAATGTCAACCTTGGAACCAAAGACAAAAACATATCAGAATGTGACATTAGAGAAGAAGAAAGAAACAAAAAAAGTTTGGATGGAAAAGGAGAAGGACAAAAATGAGTCAAGTTTGATTGTCCAAACTGCCCACATCCCAAAGAAAGAACTTATGGGTAGTAGACAATGGTTTCTCCAACCACATGACTGGTGACAAGAAAAAGTTCATTAAGCTTGAAGATTGGAATGGTGGGTCAGTAAGGTTTGGAGACAACTCTTAAATCAAAATAAAATGCAAGGGTACACTAAGCATAGATGGCAAGTTAAAATCCCATGATGTATATTATGTGGAAGGTCTAAAAAACAATCTACTGAGTGTAAGCTAAATGTGTGACAAAGGATACATGTTTACATTTGACTCAAAAGGATGTGAAATCAGAAAGGAGAGCAATGGTAAATTGGTTGCAAAAGGAAAAATGATTGATGGAAATGTCTACAATTTAAAAGAATGTTTTGAATCACAATGCATGATGGGACAGGTTGATGAGAGTTGGTTGTGGCATAGAAGGTTAGCTCATATTAATTTTGACAATCTTGTTAAGGTGAGAAAGAGAGGGTGTGGAATAAGAAGACAATATTTTGCTCCTAGGACACCACAACAAAATGGAGTTGTGGAAAGGAAAAACGGAACAGTCAAGGAGATAGCAAGAACCATGCTAAATGAATTTAATCTGCCGGATGTATATTGAAAAGAGGCATTCCATATAGTTGTATACACATTAAATAGAGTGCAACTAAGAGTGAACAACAAAATGACACCTTATGACTTATGGTATGATAGAAAACCCTTAGTCAAGTACTTCAAGGTGTTTGGTAGCAAATTCTATATCAAAAGAGATGAGGATGGATTAAGCATTTTTTAGTCAAGAAGTGATGAAGGGATTTTATTGGGGTACTCTACTCACAACAAGCCTTACAAATGTTTCAACAAGAGGCTAAAGAAGGTGGTCGAGAGTACACATGTCAGGATAGATGAGGGTATGCATAAAGGAAAGCAAAACATAGTAAATCAAATTGAAGAATCTTATGTTGAAGAGGAAGAGAAATATGAAAGTGAGGGAGAAGTACCTAGCAAGGCACCTAATAGATATGTACAATAGAACCATCCAGAAGAGAAAATCATAGGGAATAAATTGAAGGTGTGCAAACTAGAAGAAGACATGCAAGAAATAATGAACAAGTAAATTTTTGCCTTATGACTGAAATGGAGCCAAGAAATTACAATGAGGCCAACAATAGTGAAAAGTGGATGAAAGCTATGGAAGAAGAGCTACAACATATTTAAAAGAACAAGACTTGGGAATTGGCTCCTAGACCTGCAGACAAAAATGTCATTGAAACTAAATGGGTGTATAGGAACAAAATGAATGAAGAAGGCAAAGTAATAAGGAACAAAGCAAGACTTATATGCAAGGGATGCTCTCAAATTGAGGGGATAGATTTTGAAGAGACTTTTGCTCCAGTTGCAAGGCTTGAAGCTATTAGGATGTTTTTGGCATTCTCAACATATAAAGGTTATAAGTGTATCAAATAGATGTAAAATTTGCATTTTTGAATGGGAATCTTGAAGAAGAGGTCTACATTTAGCAACCTAAAGGATTTCAGCTACATGAGAATGAGAATTTTGTATGCAGGTTAAGAAAAGCTTTGTGTGGATTAAAACAAGCACCTAGAGCATGGTATTCTAGGTTGGATAAATACTTACATCAACAGGGTTTCAAAAAGGGGTGTGTTGATAGCAACCTGAACATAAAGACAAATGGAAATCTCATGATCATAGTAGTTGTATATGTAGATGATATTATTTTTCCAGGCAATAAAGATGTCCTATGCAAGAAGTTTTTTGATCAAATGTAGACTGAATTTGAAATGGCAGTACTTGGAGAGCTATCATACTTTCTTGGGTTGCAAATATCACAGCTGAACAAGGGTATATTCATATCGCAAACCAAGTACTCCAAGGACATGTTGAAGAAATTTTAAATGGAAGATAGCCAGGCAGTTAGTACTCCCATGGTGATGGGATGAAAATTAAGGATGATGAGTCACCTAATGTAGATCAAACCTTATATAGATCCATGATTGGTAGCTTGTTGTACTTAACTACCTCAAGACCCAACATAGTATAAGAAGTGTGCGTGGTGGCCAGGTTTTAAGTAGCTCCAAAGCAATCACATGGGAATGCAGTAAGGATAATATTTAAGTATCTATAGGGGACTCTTACTTATGGCCAATGGTATCCAAAGAATGGTGAGTTCACTCTACAAGCCTACACTGATGCGGATTGGGTTGGTTGTATTGATGATAGGAAGAGTACCAGTGGTGGAGCCTTCTTCCTAAAAAATAGGTTGGTTTCATGGCATAGCAAGAAGCAAGAGTCAATATCCTTATCCATTGTTGAAGATGAATGCATTGTTGTTGCAACATGTTGTTCTCAAGTGTTATGGATGAAGCTGACACTCAAGGAAATTCAAGTAGAGTTTTTAGACCCCAGTCCCATCATGTGTGACAATTCAAGTGTTATAAATATATCAAAGAACCCTGTCATGCATTCTAGGACAAAGCACATTGCAATCAAGTATCATTTTCTCAGGGAAAAAGTTACAGAGAAAGAAGTAAAAGTTGAATATATGTGCATTGGTAAACATGTAGTTGATGTCTTCACTAAGCTATTGCCCAAGGACACATTTGAATATTTGAGACTCAAATTGAGGGTTGTCCCACCTCACTTTAGCACTTAAATGTATTTTTTGAGGTGTGTGTTTTAGGAGGAGCATATTGCTTTTTATATTATAATAATGGTTCATCTAGTTTTTAAGTAGTACAAGCAGTCCAAATTTATGTAAACAGATATGGTCATAGGGGGAGACTGCATATTTCTAGTAGGATATAAATCTTTTTTTTTCTCAATGGGGGAGAAGAATATGTCTGAGTGTGTTGTTTGCCAAACCATTTTCCATTATTATCAAAGGGGGAGAAGATTAGCATGGTTGACATCAATGCCAAAGGGGGATATTGTTGGTATTAGATTGTCATTGATGTCAACAGTCAGAGGACAAAGATGCAAAGATGATATGTGCCACAGAGAGAAACACATAAACACAAAAAGAAAGTATGGTTGTAGTATGTATAACATGCAGGTTAGTCACATAATGTTACAACTCGTGTTAGTCGCAATTATGCATAACATGTTGTGTTAGTAAATAAATGTTACATAAAGAGTGCATAACACGTAGGTTATCTCTATCTATGAACTGTGAATAGGAGAAAAGAGATGTCAATAACACAATGGTTTTTCCACAATGGATGTCAATAACGCGACAGGTTTGTCACCCCGCTACCCCTCGGTGTGATGGATGAGAGAAATGTGACCCTGCGGGGTAACACAAAAGTGAGGCAAATGACATTCCCTACCATACCACAATGAAAAAGACAAAAGAAGGATAACCTTTACAGGATAACATAGCAGTTAAATAAGTGGTAGCCCTCCCTATCCTATGATGAGAAAAGATTAAGAAAGTTGGGCCTGCGGGATAAGAAAATTTAAGTAGATGAAGGCGTCCCGCCACCCCGCAAGGGTATGGAGGCCAAAGTGAAACCAGTGTGGGACAAAAAAGTTAAAGGGGAAACGATGTCCCCATCCCGCAGCATGGAAAAGAGAAATGTGATGGTTGCACGGGGTAAGTAAGAGCAAAGAGAATGGATATCTCTATCGTGCACCATGTAAAATTGGTGTAAGATGATCTTGCAGGATAATGCAAGGTGAAGGGAGAGATGTCTCCCACTATCCCACTTTGTGAAAAGCCAAAGTAAGAAGACCTCACGGGGAAATAAAAGAAGAAACAAAAGGTGGATCCCTCTATCCGACAATGTTGAAGACCAAAGGCCAAATGCACTGCGGGGTAACAACTACAGTATTGATGCATGTACCCTACCATCCTGTAGCAAGTTGAAGAATGGAAGGAGGACCTTGCAGGGTAAGATAAAAGGAAGATGGTGCACATCTCACCATCTTGTAGCGACAGAGTCTAAGGTTGGTGTGATCAGTTGAGATGACTGTCAAAACCTTGGTAATCCAATAGACACAAAGTGATAATATGATGAAACTATAAGGATCTGGTCAAGTACTGAGAGTGGGGGTGAATCAGTAGATAGAAAATAAACTAAAATTTCACCAAAAAAACTTTCAACTCAAAATCAAATCACTAAACAAATTGGTTTAGTCACTGTATCAAAAACTGCAACTACTCTATCAAACTTTACCGATTGACCAAAAACATCAATGATATAATATAACAGATCTTGAAACTTAAATACCATTAGACCAAAACATTAAACCACTTTACTAATATGTGTAATAGCTCATTTTAGATCATTTCTGGTCATCTAAACATATCTAAGTGGATTTACTAGTCATTCATATAAACCATATCAAAAACACATCCACAAAATCATTCACCACTTGACACAATGATTTTTCACGTGGAAACCCAAATGGGAAAAACCACGGTGAGGATGAATACCCACAAGTTTCTGAACTCTTCTGAAGTTCGCCCTGTTAGAAGCCAAGCCTTGTTAGAAGCTTATACAATAATCGCTGTTAAGAACAAATCCGATTAAGGACCACCCAGTTAAGGGATTGACTACAATACCCTATTAAAGGCAATACCCTGTTAAAGGTAACCTCGGTGAAGGATTTCAAATCCAAGCTAATGGATCACCTAGTTAGAGGATTTCAACAAGAATCATGTTAAATCTTACCCGGCTAGGGGATTTAACTGTTGTAATGGTTAGAGAATAACAGGTTCTTTGTTGATCTGGTAATAGCACTACCTTTCTTAGTTAGATCCTTTTCTGCTCCTATCTGCCTTCACAAAATTCTGCAGACACACCTTCTGGTTCAGCAACAATCACTTCCACGCTTAACCAAAATTGCCAACACTTTGTTGAAACAAATCATCGACCTTATAAGAAAATACATTAGGTCGGTAACAAAACACAAAACCTACAAATCTCATAGAGATTAAAAACATATTGATTCAATCTTGACCATTAGATTACATAATAATCAACATTACATTCTTCTAGACAACTTCAACCACTCCTAGATCACCACACATTGGATCTTGTAGCTCATCACACGTTTGTCAATTCATACTATGAAATCTATCATTCCCAAAATAAACAATTATCTCTACATACCAAAACCATTTTGAAACTCACCACGTGCATCATGCATACGTGGCATCTTCATCTCCAATCACCATTCGGTCATAGATCATCATATCCGATTTTCCAAGATCCATCAGTTAGGGTTCTACTTATCAACTGGTTAGGATTACCAATTGATCTATGCTTCAATAATAATATTGGTTGCATACACTGCTTTCTTACCAGTTATATTACTGCATCATTACCGATTGCAATACAAATTCATTACCGGTCACTATTGACATCAATGACAACAGTATACTTCATCAATGCAATCTTCATGCAATTCCAACACAAAGGTCCACATGGTAGTTAACCGACATTGACTAGTGACTTCAATGACAAAAATGAAGACAAGTGGCTTTTAAGTAGTTGAATTTGAAAGCTGATATGCCGAAGTTGAGGATGAAGTTGATTTTATTGAGGTAGTTATTGATATTTTCAGGGCAGGTTGAAAGAGAATGGAGAATGCATTAATGGCGATCAAGTTGTAGGATATTTGTGTAGCTCGAGGAAGGATACCACATCTCTTGAGTCAAATGGAGATTACTAAAGTTAGAAATTTGTATGCAAAGAATAAATCAAGAGATGGAAGGGATACATTTATTAATGGCAGCTACATGTATAAGAAGTATGTACAGAGGATCAAATTGCTAGCATATATGTTTTCTCAGAAGCTTGAGAAGAATCATTTTTAATTCTATTCTGGAAGGAAAATCTTATGTATATTGAGATTGGTGAGATTTGACAGAGGTAGATGTGATAGATAAGAAGGTAGAGGAAAATAAGTGTATGTCGATTAAAGTGCAGTGTAAATTATTTTTGGAGAGAAGGTGCTGTTGTGGAGCTATTGAAGAGTAGAGATAGGAGAGAGTCTAGAAGTAGAGACTGAGAGAAAAAAGAATAGAAGTGAGCAATAGAGACAATTGAATAGAGAGAAGTGAGATGAGGTAGATAACACAGCGGGTTAGTCATTCAAAGCGAAGGGAGAAAAAAAATCAAAAGGAGAAGATTAGAAGGCAGAGTGAACTATATTCAGAAAGGTAGAATTTGTAAGTGTTACAAAACACATTTGTAACAAGGTTTTTTTTTCATTATATTGTAAAATTTGATATTATTGTATTTCTCTAAGTGGGTGCTCAGAGTAGGGGTGGGTGTTCCTTGAGTAGGTGCTCTAAATTGTTAGGGGGTTGGTGCTCCTTGAGTTGGTGCTCAAAATGATCAGGGGTTGGTGCCCTAAACATATTGTAATCAATTATTTTATTGTGAGGTTGGATTGGAGCAGTAGACTCTAGCAGCTAATCTCACCGAGGTTACATTGGGTTTTTCTTGTAAATCTTGTGTCTCTTGATTTGACTTGTGTGTGTGTGTGTTCTTATTTGATTTGCATCTTTAGTATCTTCACACTTAGATTAAAATTTTTTGAAGACTCAATGATTCACCCCCCCACTCAGTGACCTATTGTATTCCTTCAACTTTGATTAGGGATGGGTTAACCCTTTTCCAAAAATGGCTTTTCCATCTCACCCTCCAACCTTAAATTCCACCCACTTTTGTCTTTCCTAGGAATATAAAATCTCTTGAATCTCCCCATACCCTCTCTTCCCAAGGAATTTTTAATTCCTTTATCCAAGCTATTATCCCCAGGCTTCCTCTTTCTTGAGAATTTTTAACTCCCCTTGTCCTCTCCCAAGGAATTTTAAATTTATTCCCTCCTCTCCCAACGTACTTGGGGAACTCTTCCCCTTGTACTTGAGGAGTGTGGAGACAATAAATACCTTTATTGAAAATCTCTTTTATCTCCCACTTGTCCTCTCAAATCCTCTCCCACTGCCCTCCATTCCTCTTCAATCTTGGCCATCCATTTTGGGGGCCTCCAATCTATAAATTGGAGTCTCCTCCCTTCGTAATCATATCCATCTTTCCATATTTTCATGTTGTCCATTTGAGTCACAAAAGAACCCATAGCATCCTTATCATGCCCAAACATTGTCACACATTATCCATCATCCACAATCCAATCCATCTATTTTTTGTGTAGTGGAGAGAAATCCACATCTCTCATCCTAATGATCAAATCAAGTGGAGATCTTGGGCACATTCCGCTTCCAACTCAATCGAAGGAGGTGAAGAAAGAAGGTATATTAATTTTATAAGCATGTTTTTATTTCTTATTGTGCTCTATTTTATATTGCATGCATTTGATCTTGTTAACCTTAGTTTCCTCATCCTTACTATATAGTTGGGTTGCCCTATAATCAACAATCTAAGCCTTATTATTATATCAAACCACCTATTTTTAGCTCTTTATCTAGTACAATAGATTTAGCCAACTCTAGGAATCCAAATATTAAAGTCTAAATTAGAAAGAAGGATTATCCTTGCCAATAAATATTTTTAAAAACAATTAAATCATTTTGTATTGGTATAAATAATTCAAGGTATCGTAGATTTCTCCAATTTCTTGATATATAATTTTTTTCCAAGGTCACACTAAGAAAGAAGTACATAGACTTATCAATCATAGGCCAATGGACCTTCCATCATTTATGACCAAAGTTAAATCTTCCTAGTAGCTTTAGTGATATTTTTGCATGTCTCAAACATAGACTCAATATACCCAAGTTTCTTATGCAAATGCAAACGTTAGTAGGTGTAGGCATTGAGGATTTGATATTGTGGTTTAAGATCCAATGACTCTTTATTTATCTTATGGAAGATTGGAGCATTTATTTTAACTAGATTGATTAACTTGGCTATTTGGTACAAGATAAAACAAAGTTTTCATTCTCTAAGAAGTTTTTCAAAGTTGAAATCTCATGCAAGCTATTGTCACAATCCTTAGTGTTGAGTTAAATTTTGTGAATCTAAAAATTCTTTTAGACAAGTTTATAGTGGTTGGGGTCAAAATTTGTTTTGAAGCCCTTCTCCCCTTTTATTTTACATTAATGATTAAATCAAAAATGTATTCGAAACCAAATCAAAAATTATTTAATAGAAATAACCATGTGCTAAATCCAAAGTGGCAAGCCATGAAAGTAAGAACTATTTGTTTATCCCATTTTTTTCTCTTTAGATTGCATGCATTTGTGCCACATGAAATGCAAAATAGTACAGGATTGGGAGGCATTAATCTTAGACTATTGTTGGCAGGGAAAAGGAATAGTCATATACATCAAGAGAACCTACTGCATCTTGCTACATCAAGCTCGTAGATCATGAGATTAGGAGGATAGCATGTATACTAAGGATATTATGTAGGGGTTGCATCCCATCCCTTAGATATAAATATATTCTAACATGTAAATACTAAAGGGGGAGTGGTGCAGGAGCACCTTCATAATTTTGGCTTGTTTGATCCTGATGGGATCATGAATTGAATAAAGGACTATTGAAAGAGTCCAAGTGTGTGTTTTAGGTTTCATTATGGTTTAGGTTTATCTTAGAATGGTTTACCAAAGGTTTCACAAGTTTTCTTTCTAGTTTTGGCCCATAATGCCTTGTAAGCCAAAAATGGCATTATAGTGAAAATGTGTTAAAAACCTTGTAACAAGCCTAGAAAGGACTTGGAGTAGGTGTATTTATTTATTTGACACCTTCTCAAATGGTTAGGTGGAAGATATTTGTCTTGTAGGTCAAAAATGCACTGAGTCAAAAATTGCCAATGTTGTCAAGCAACATTTTGACAAAAAGTAAGAAAAGTTGTAAAATCACTCTACAAGGTAGTTATGGATGCCATAATGGTTGAAATGGTTTGAGTGTACCTATATAAGGACACTTCAAACATTGTAAAGAGGTTGGCTTTGTATTAGCAAGAGGAAATTAATGAAATATGACTGTTTTTCATGCTTTTTAAGCTTAACCTGCTGTGACAGTCCGTACAAAGCAATATTTCCGTATTGTTATTTCATGGGAGTTTGTGTCATGGTTTTATGAAGTTTTTTAATTCTTTATGTTAGGTTTTTTACTGTGTTTTGGTTTATTAAAAAAAAAATCTTTTAGTTTTTGCCAGTTGACTGCCCTGAACTGGGGTTTTGAGGAAAATGGGTTGAAACACTTGGTCTCCATGGGTAACCAAGTGAAAATGAACCTTGGAGACCAAGTTGGACCTTTATACATATTGTATTTTAAGTTTTTTCTATTAGTCATGATGGAAAAGATGAGTTTGAGCACTTATTAGGCAAGTTGTCTAACTTGGCTAGTATTCTTCCTTTATGCTCAAAATTTGGGTTCTAAGCACCAGATATTGAAACAAGACATGGAAAGAGGTCTACACTTGTCCCATGAATCATTTTGAATGGATTGGAGCACCAAAATTTATCCATTTTGCATTATAAAGTGTCATTGTTTGTGAAGGGCAACGAACTCCCTGTTTTGGGAAATATAATGGTTTTTGTTACAAAATTTGCTCTATGAATGCTTTTTGTATTGGAAAATGATTATTGATGTTGTATCAAAGTTTAAAACTTCTTTGGTACCATCTATTTGCAATGATGGTTTTCTAGGTGTACTCCTAATCAGCTGTTATGTAGGGACAACTGTGAAAAATCAGAAAAAATAGTGATTTGACAATGTATTTTGCTCATTTAGAGTTTGTTTGCCAAGTGTTTGGTAAAATGACAAGTGGAAATTGTTTGATCAGTGATCTCCAAGGTGTGGCAGAGCCCAATGGTCAGTTTTAGGCCTTGGTTTGTGAAGGAGTTGTGTAACTACCAATGCAAGCTTGAAAACCCTCTTGAAACCCTACTTTTATGGCTATAAATGTGGACAATCACTATTTGACCATCTCAAGGCTTAAAACTTGAAAAATATATGATCTAGGACCTTAAATAGACCATCCCAATCAAGATCCATGGTTTATTTTTCCATCGTTGGATAGTATGAACAAATTTCACCTAAATTAGCCCTACTCGGCTAGTAGCCCTTTTTAGCCTTGTTTTGTAAAAAGTGTGAACCCAATTTGTGTAAGGTTGAATGGTCTTGAAGAACCATAGGAAATCATTTGAAAACATTCAAGAAAGCCTCCTAACACCTCAGTTTGATCAGAGTTACTATATTAGGGGTTTAGACCTATAGAAAGGGTTTGAGTAAGTGTTGAGCAAGTGAGCTTGAACTAGGTCTTTAAGAACAAAACCAAGAGCCATTTTTTAACTCCTTTTCTAAACCTTTTGAAGAAGTTAAATGCTACTAAGAAATAGTATAAACAATGTGTGGTGAGAAAGGGTATTAGGGTGTTGAAGTTGATGGGTTGAGGAATGAGAGCATGGTAGTTTGAGTTGAGCAAATGTATGAACAAATGATGGGAAGAGCTCAAGGAGGAAGTTTTGGGTTTGAGTGAAGCTTGTGAAAATTGAAAATGAGCCTTATCAATAAAACCAAAACCTTTCCACTCTCATTTGAAGGAGTCTCTTAACAAGAAGATTGTACTTAGCCTATATTGGTCATCCTATGGGTTTCTCCCTATCAGGGAGAGATTATAAAGAGATACAAATAGATAGAATATAAGATAAGAATATAATAGACGATAGAGATTAATGTTTATGATATGAATGTATAGAAGGATATAAAGATATATAAGGATGTATAGGATGCGCTAAGTCTATATAAATAATAAAAATACTTTTGGGTTCCATATATGATGTGTTATGATTTGTTCTTTATAATTTGTTAAGTAGTTAGTCTCTTGTCTATATCTAATTACATGTTTTCTTAATAGGGCTAAGCCTAGGATATAAAATATAACACTAAGAAATTAATTGGGCCTTAGGACTTTAATCTGTACCACTCAAATTTGTTGCTAACATTGGTTCTATTATCGAGACCCTAGTTAAGTCTTAATAAGGACAATGGGAAAATTTTCAAAATTCAAAACTACCAATCAAATAAAGGAGAAAAGGAGGACATGAAAAGGACATGAAAATATACAAGATTGTCCTCTTTATGTATACCTTGTGAGAGGGGGTTAGGCACCAAGGGGATGGGGAATGGAAAGGGGGAGTAATTTCAAAAGGGATCCTTAATATGTAACCAATATGAAGGGTTACTAGATAGCTACAATGGGGAATAATAAAGGAGTAATGTATTCTAAAACCATAAATGCCCATGGAAAAAGGAGACGAGGAATACAAGAGAAATTAAGGAGAAAATTACAATGGAAAGAAAAGTGACAATAGATATCCTAGATGGTGAGGAAAGGAGACAAAAACATATGATTGAAATATAGAAAAGACACCTCAAAAGGATGGAAATTATGGAGAGAATGAGGATTGAGTGTTCCAATAAGGGTGTTGTTGAGTGTGCCAAGGTGGGTCTTGTTGAGGAGAAAAGGAAATAAAACAAGGAAGAAAAGTTGAAGACCCCAAAAAGATCAAACTCGTGCTCGGAAAGCTTAGGAAAATTCTTAGCCAACTTAGAGAAAAATATTGATGATTATGAAAAATATTGAAGGTTGTTTTTAGGGGAATGTAGTAGCAAGAAGGCTCCAACCCTACCACAACTTTTCAAAATCCATAAAAGCAAAGCAATTTTTTCAAATGTAACAATAAAATTAAATAATAGTTTTTTGGAATTCTTAAAAACTCTAGAGAAGGCCTTAACCATAGAAGAGGAATATTTGAAAGAATTAGTTAATAGGAGTATAAGAATTTTGGTGAAGAATTTAGGTCATTAACAAATGAAATTTCACTTGCAAATAAAAAATGAAATAATTTTTTGAAGAGACACAACCCTCTAGCCAAGATCCATCCACTCGACCATATAAGAGAAGAAGAATTTTGGTAGAAGAGATACTACAATATAGAGAAGAAGAAAATAGAGAAGAGAAAACATAGGAAGAGGTTGCTTCAAATGAAATTCTTGGGAGTGACTATTTTGACATAAAATGGAAGAGGGATAAGGACAGAGAACAAAAACCTTAGATAGTTCAAAGTGTGGAAAAGGGGAAGGAGAAGAGTCCACAAACCCAAAAGTGAAAACCAAAAAAATGGAGGGATCAATTAAGATTCGTTGCTAGCAAGGATATCACCAAGGCTGCAAAACATGTATTATTATTAGAATCACTTTGGGAAAGGAAAGGAGTTGGAGAAGATAGACAAAAGATATTGGAATTTGTCTCCTCATTGAGAAAGGATGAAATATAGTGGTACTAACAAACATATCCTAAACATGAGAGGAGTTGGGACAAAGTTAAAGAAGAATTCTTGATAAATTTTTCTACTCTAGACATCCCCACAAAAAGTGTGAGAAAAATTAGGGAATTTATACAAGGTGAAAGTGAATCAATAAAGGTGTAAAATAAAATATTTAAGTATGTTTCAAGAATGAAGAACCACTATCTAAGAAGTATAAGATTTAATGGTTTACATCCATACTGTAGAAAGATATAAAGGTAGCTTTGGATAGGAGAATATTTCATTCCTACATTGATTTGATCATAATGACATATTTAATTGAGTCAAACCCCAAAAAAGACCAAAGAAGGATGAAACGAGAGAAACCCTCAAAGAAACTAAACTAGTAGTGCAAAAACTAATAATCCAAATGAAATAATAGCTAAAGGAGAAAGAAAGATGACCAAAGAGATATGGTGCACATATTGTTCCTGAAAAGGACATATCGAGAATGATTTCCCCAAGAAACAAGGAGAAAGGACAACAACCACATTGCACGTGGAGATGAAAACAATAAAAACTAAATTAATATTGCACAATCTACAAAGAATATGATACCCACCTCATTAAATATTTCCTTGATTATCAACCTCAAGTTTGGAAGAGTAAATCATTGGAATCAAGGATACCATAGTGATACTTGCAAAGTTGATGTAGAAGATAATACAAATGATGGAGGTTATAGACAATCATGTTGGAGGGACAAAGAGAATGTTTGTGCCATGAATAATAGCTGACCATAGGGCTACCTTGTGAATAAGCAAAAATCAAACTAGATAGAGGAGGAATAGTATGAGGAAGTAACAACTAGAGAAAAAATGATGCCACCTATTTTATATGTGGGAAAGTAGGCCCCTATGCAATTGAGTGTCATCGTGAAAAGAAAAATGATTGTCCTTTCTATACAGATGAATCCCACAACCTATATAAATGTGAAAATGCAAGGCAATTCTTCTAAAGTACAAGAACACCTTCTAGGAGTGATGACTTACAAAGAGGAGCCATAGTTATAAGGAGAGTACCACCACAAGGAGTAAGAGGGTGCCAAAGGATGGATTTATGGTCCTTTGACTTGTCAAATGAGAAGTGTTTTGGAGAAGAGTAGGCTGGACAAACAAAGAAAAATACGAAGTTTAAAATAAAGAAGAATAAAGCTATAGCACTCACAAGGCAAGAGACTGATGCTAGAAAGAGAAAATAGGAATAGATTGAAGAGGAGAATGACAAATCTAGTCTAGACAAAGAATATTTAGAAGACTTATAGAAAAACATATATCAACATGAAAAGGTATTAGAGAAGGCTAAACACCATATTATTTAGTAGAGGTGGAATAAAGTAGCTTGTTTTTTTTAACAAGATGTGAGAATGCTTAAGGAATTGGCCTCTTTGGCCCAATAGAAATATTTTGTGGTGAAGTTAAAGCAATTAGGAAAGTGTTGGAACAAATAGAAACAATAAGTGAACCAACTGATTGAGGATTGAAACTATAAGAATGGTCCTCTTCTCATCACCGCACATTTAAACAAAAGAAAAGTGAAGCATGTGATGATATATTTTGGGTACATATTAAAATATAATACTTGATGTTGCTTGGGGATAGATTGGGGAAATATGAGCTAGTGAAAACACCAACGAACATTTCCCTATAAAATAGTATAGGCATGGAAACTTTGGGGACATGGAGAAATGTTGAAATTGTAAGGAAGTTAAGTAGCGGAAACAACTTCCTACACTAACCTTGAGAGGAGGGTAATGCAAAACTTTTTCAGATCATTACAGCAGTTATAGAAAATAGAAATAGATATAATAACATTCATACCACAACACAATGTTTTACGTGGGGAAAACCCTTTCGGGAGAAAAACCCCACCCTCCAAAAGCAGCTCAATATTTTATTCAGCAATCAAAAACAGATTACAACATACTTGCAAAGCAAGCTCTTCGCAGGAGTAGCACTAAACAGAGATTCAGAGGCAACTCAATAGCCATAGGACTCTTACACACAACCTCTATCTCTCACACCTTATAAATAGGAGATACAATACAAGAAACCGTCAAACGGTATTACAAAACCATGGGCTAAAACCACCCAATAAGGTGTAGCCGACCTTATCTTCCTTCTAGATGCCCTATGACATGTTAAAGCACACATCAACATGTGTCGCTCCCTTTTTACAGCTCATTTATGTATTCGATACAAATTATTTTTCCTATTTCAAGAGTACAAACTTCCGGAGGCCATAACTTGAGAACCAGGTGTCCGATTGACGAACCGTTTGAAGCACCGGAAAGCTCGCGAAGTGCTCTATCACCTCGTAACCCGCTTTGCCAGTTACGGCCACTTTTCAGGGCATTTAGGAGCCTCTAAAGTCCCCAAAATTAAGTTTAAACATTTTATTGCACCCCTCCAAGATGAAAACTTTAATATCTTCAAAACTAGCTGTGACCTTGCGACGCAACTTTACCGAAATGCTTATCTAGCCAACTAGAAGCTTCAGGGAGAGTTTCGCACCATTTCGTGCTCAAATGAAAACTTACTATAAATAGTAACCTCGCATAAATGCAAGGTTGAGACACCATTTTTCCCAACAAATCTCCCACTTGTCGAACACCTTGCAAGAGCGGAAGGGAATGTCAACACAATGAATCAATTGCTAGGGGCCATAAGGCCCATAGACTCTGAACACCATCTGAACTTCTCTGTGCTCACAGCCTTAGTTAAAGCATCTGCAACATTCATCAAAGTTTCCACCTTAACCAGCTTCACCCTACCATCTTCGACCATATCTCTAACAAAATGATACTGAACATCAATATGTTTGGTCCGGGCATGAAATGTCGGGTTCTTAGCTAGGCTAATTGCACTCTGACTGTCACAGTAAACTGTCACTGTACCTGTTTTATTCCAATATCTGAACACAGTCTCTTAAGCCAAATGGCCTCTTTACAAGCATGAGTAGCTGCCATATACTCTGCTTCAGTAGTGGATAGAGCAACCACAGCCTGTCGCTTACTCATCCAACTAATTGCACCACCAAACAAAGTAAACACATAAGCACTGGTGGATCTTCTGCTATCAATATCACCTGCCCAATCTGAATCCACATAACCATGGATATCAAGGGAAGTGATGTCTCCAACTAAATTACCATGATAACACAAAGAATACTCTGAAGTACCCTTCAAATATCTGAAGACTCTTTTGACTGCATCCCAATGAACTCTACCAGGATTAGACATATATCTAGAAAGTACTCCCACTGCTTGGGCAATGTCTGGTCTAGTACAGACCATAGCATACATCAAGCTTCCAACTGCACTCTGGTAAGGCACTCTGCTCATGTCTTCCATCTCCAATGGGGATGTAGGACAATCTGAAATAGATAGTTTCATTCCAACTGTAAAAGGAACACTCAATGGTCTACAATTCTGCATGTTGAACCTCTGTAACACTGAATTCACATACTTACTCTGGCCTAGCCATAGCTTTCTATTCACCCTATCTCTTCTAATTTCCATCCCAAGAATGTGCTTTGCTGCACCAAGATCTTTCATTTCAAATTTAGTAGCGAGTTGAGACTTCAGTTCTGAAATCATACCTTTCCCTTCACCAATGAATAACATATCATCAACATACAATGCAATGAATAAGAAATGATCACCATAAGATTTATAATAAACACAGTGATCTGATTTAGAACGTTCAAATCCCAAACTCAACACATATGTATCAAATTTCTGGTACCACATCTTAGGACTTTGTTTGAGGCCATACAAAGATTTCTTCAATTTACAGACCAAATTACTTTTGCCTTTCACCACATAGTGCTCCGGCTGTGTCATATAAATATCTTCCTCCAAATCACCATGAAGGAAAGCAGTTTTCACATCCATTTGCTCAACCTCTAAATCATAAGCAGTAGCAATAGAAAGCAAAAATCTAATGGACGTCATTTTTGCAACAGGAGAAAATATCTCACTGTAATCAACACCCTCAACCTGAGAGTAGCCTTTTGCAACCAACCTTGCTTTATACTTCTCAATGCTTCCATCTGAACCAATGTTTTTCTTGAACACCCATTTACAACCAACAGGTTTTCATCCTTCAGGCAATGGTACAAGATCCCATGTATCATTCTTTTTCAAAGCTGCCATTTCTTCCTCCATAGCAATCTTCCAGGATTCTGCATCATTCATACCTAATGCCTCTTCTACAGATTTCGGTTCATCCACACTAGTATTCAGAGCAAAAATACATCTCCAATCATTAGGTGAATACCTTTCAGGTGGTTGTCTATGTCTTGTAGACCTTTGAACAAGCTGAGTTGGAGGTTCTTCCTCCTCTTCTGAAGATTCAGAGCTAGACGAGCTCTCCTCAAATTCTTGCCTATCTAGGGGTCTCGATTCAACTCTTTTAGGTGTAGAAGGAAGTTGAATCACATCTTCCTTTTTAGTCTGTTCTGGCTGCAATGTAACAGAAGGAGACTTAATTTCTCTAAAAATAACACTTCTACTGTGAATTACCTTTTGTGCAACAGGGTCCCAAAGCTTGTATCCTTTCACACCATAACTATACCCGATGAAGATACATTTCACAGCCTTGTTCTCCAACTTTGTTCACTTCTCCTTTGGCACATGTGCATATGCCTCACAACCAAAAACTCTAAGATGTCTCAATGAAGGCTTGTGACCTGACCATGCTTCCATAGGCGTTTTATCAACAAGAGCTGATTGAGGAGACCTGTTAATCAGGTAGCAAGCAGTGGCAATAGCTTCAGCCCAAAACTTTTGTTTGAGACCAGCACCACTCAACATACTCCTAGCCTTCTCCATCAGTGTCCTGTTCATTCTTTCTGCAACTCCATTCTGCTGTGGAGAATACGGAGTTGTCTTATGCCTGTTAATTCCACAGTCTTTACAGAATCTATCAAAATCATTAGAGCAAAACTCACCGCCATTATCAGTTCTCAAACATTTTATTTTCTTTCCAGTCTGCAACTCAACCATTGCTTTAAATTCTTTAAAACGACTAAAAACTTCAGATTTACTCTTTAGAAAATATACCCATGTCCTTCTACTAAAATCATCAATAAATGAAACATAATATGTGGATTTTCCAATCGAAGAGACATCTACTGGACCAAACACATCAGAATGAATAAGATCCAAAACACCACAAGTTATATGAGAACTCGAGTAAAACTGAACGCGGTTTTGTTTTCCATAAATGCAATGCTCACAGAAATCAAAGTCAAGATTACAATCATTCAAACCTTCAACAAGATTTTTATTTTTCAAGGTCCTTAGACCCTTTTCTCCAATGTGGCCAAGTCTCTGGTGCCATAACATAGTCTTCTCTGCAGGTAACTTTGCTTCAGACAAAAGAGCACCCTTAGGTACCCAAAAACCATTTCCATCTGCTGAAGGTGAAACCTTCAAATCTTCCAATGAAGTATCCATAGATTTACTTTTTACAGAAGTGCTATTACACTCAACAGTGTATGCTTCAAGCTTATACAAAGTGCCAAACCTGACACCTCTAGCAACTACCATAGCACCCTTAATCATCTTACATCCTGTTTCAGAAAAGACTACCTACACACCCGCATCTATCAGTTTGCTCATAGATAACAGGTTTCGTTTTAATCCAGGGATATGCAGCACACCATTAATCCCTTTTATTCTACCATCAGAAAACCTGATTCTAACTTTACCTCGACCAACAATGTCTAGAGGTGAATCATCACCCAAGTACACCTTACCTCCATTAAATCCTTCATATTCAGAAAACCAATTTCTATTGGAAGTCATATGAAAAGATGCACCTGAGTCAATTAGCCAGGCATCATTACCTGCATGAGTCGCCAAAGCCGCAATAAATGCATCACCATCTTCCTTGTCGGACTCAGAATCAGAATCGAACTTTTTCTTTTTCTTCTTCTTCTTTTCTTCCTTGCAGTCCTTACGGATGTGACCCGGTTTACCGCAATTCTAGCAAATGACTTTGGACTTTCCAGGAGATTTCGATCTCCCTTTGGATTTGGACTTGTCGCGCTTCTCATTCTTCTTGCCTTTCTCCCTAGGTCTTCCACGAACGGTTAGGGCTTCCTTTGAACTGATGGATACCTTCCTTCGCATCTCTTCACCGAGTAGGGCACCCACCACGTCTTCAGATTTCAAAACAACAGAAGTACTACCGATAGCCATAACAAGAGAATCCCACGAATCAAGCAAAGAGCAAAGCAAGATCTGACATTTCTCCTCCTCGTCCATCTTAACACCGACGGATACTAATTGAGCTACCAACATATTGAATGCTTCCAGGTGGTCTGCAATTCGTCCACCCTCTTCCATCTTCAAGGAATACAATTTCTTTCTTAAGAAAATTTGATTTAATAAAGATTTGACTTGATACATCTCACCAAGCTTAGTCCATAGCTTCTTTGCAGAGTTTTCTTCATGGACATTGATTAGAACAGAGTCTGCCAGGCACAGTCTGATTAGACCCTTGGCTTTTCGGTCCATAACATCATATTGAGCTGCCGCAGTAGGATCTGAGGGCCTTTGGACATTCGCATCAACAGCATCCCAAAG
Organism: Cryptomeria japonica; assembly: GCF_030272615.1. NCBI lineage: Eukaryota > Viridiplantae > Streptophyta > Pinopsida > Cupressales > Cupressaceae > Cryptomeria > Cryptomeria japonica. Next base: position 466,440,303 of record NC_081412.1, on the reverse strand, counting down.
ATCTCGATCTATTAGCAGATCTTCCATCTTCAGCTTCCACATCTCAAAATTACTTCCGTTAAATTTCTCCACCTCTATTCTCCCTGACGAACTCGCCATCTGAATATTCCTGCAACAAGATCAAAAAGTGTCTTCTGCACAAGCTCCCACTCAAATCTGGATTAGTTCAAAAAACCCAACTGCCCACAATTGAAACCAAAGGTGATCAGGCTCTGATACCACTTGTAAGGAAGTTAAGTAGCGGAAACAACTTCCTACACTAACCTTGAGAGGAGGGTAATGCAAAACTTTTTCAGATCATTACAGCAGTTATAGAAAATAGAAATAGATATAATAACATTCATACCACAACACAATGTTTTACGTGGGGAAAACCCTTTTGGGAGAAAAACCCCACCCTCCAAAAGCAGCTCAATATTTTATTCAGCAATCAAAAACAGATTACAACATACTTGCAGAGCAAGCTCTTCGCAGGAGTAGCACTAAACAGAGATTCAGAGGCAACTCAATAGCCATAGGACTCTTACACACAACCTCTATCTCTCACACCTCATAAATAGGAGATACAATACAAGAAACCGTCAAACGGTATTACAAAACCATGGGCTAAAACCACCCAATAAGGTGTAGCCGACCTTATCTTCCTTCTAGATGCCCTATGACATGTTAAAGCACACATCAACACGTGTCGCTCCCTTTTTACAGCTCATTTATGTATTCGATACAAATTATTTTTCCTATTTCAAGAGTACAAACTTCCGGAGGCCATAACTTGAGAACCAGGTGTCCGATTGACGAACCGTTTGAAGCGCCGGAAAGCTCGCGAAGTGCTCTATCACCTCATAACCCACTTTGCCGGTTACGGCCACTTTTCAGGGCATTTCGGAGCCTCTAAAGTCCCCAAAATTAAGTTTAAACATTTTATTGCACCCCTCCAAGACGAAAACTTTAATATCTTCAAAACTAGCTGTGACCTTGCGACGCAACTTTATCGGAATGCTTATCTAGCCAACCAGAAGCTTCAGGGAGAGTTTCGCACCATTTCGTGCTCAAATGAAAACTTACTATAAATAGTAACCTCGCATAAATGCAAGGTTGAGACACCATTTTTCCCAACAGAAATTAATAATAAAGGCCTAAAACTAATTGTGGACTTTGAAGTGATTGAAATGAAAGAATCATTCAACACTTTCAAATCCTTGTTGGGATTTTTAATTTTTGATGGGATTATTGATTCTAGAAAATAAGATATATATTTTTTAGATGACAACAAAATAGTTTAATTCCACTCAAATAACCAAAAGAAAAGACACATGTGGAAGAAATTGCTCAAGATAAAGAGGAATAAGACCTAAGAAATCTCTATTCCATATCCAAACTACTATATATAGAAGAAGGAGAAGAAGATCCCAATAACTCTATAAATATTAAACTCAACAGTGATTAGGATAGTATAGACTATAAGGAAGTCATAGATGCATGGATGCAGAGAGAACAAGAGTTAATATCCCAAAATGTCTATGGGTTCGGAAGAACCTTTCTAATACATAACAAGCCTATTATACCTCCATAAAACACTACAAAGAGCTTAGGGTATCACAAAATAAGAAACACAACACATGACACCAAACCATTACTTAAGTGCCCTATTACCAAATTAAAAACTAGAAAATAATATGCGAAATAGATCAAAATTAATCACTAGTCGAATCATTGAGAGTTAGATTGAGATATAAAGTGAAAAAAATGTCACTCATACTAAACAAAGAGAAAGTCAATATGTGCCACACAAGTGAAAGAACAAACACTTAATTCCACAAGCTAGCCCCAAAAAGACCAAACGTTGTATAGGAGAAGAATATTATAATATAACTTAAGCTCATCAAAGTATATACACTTGTATTATATTGTACTACAGTGTACATAGAAGAAATAAAGTGGTCAAGAAAATAGAACCATAAAAGGTTAACAAATAGAAAATGATGAGAAAATTTTTTTAAAATGGCTACAACAATAAATGTACTTACCTTAGGCAAATCTATAGTATACATTGTCACCACACACTAATAATTTCTCACCTTTTCTCTCTACTATCACACTCATCTTGCTCCCACGATTTCAGATCTCTATGACCAGACCCTAGCTACACCCTATCCATTCATTGTTGCACTCTAAAGCCTAGGAAAGTCTCACCAACTCTTGTTGACATCTCTAAGAAGCCCTACCTAAAATACCACAATTTCCCCTATAAATAGATGGAGGTTGATCCCACTGGAGTGTCCTCTAAAGTGCCCAGTGATGTTAATTATACAGAGCATGTTAGGAGATATATTCATGCTCCAATTCAAGAGATTGATCACATGAAGTTTGAAGCCCTCAAAGATACCATACTACAACTTGACACAAATTATTACCTACCACAATATAGCAAAATAATAGAGAATAAGTTGGACACGTGGAAAGAATTCCCAAACTTACCACATAGGAGGAGTGGGTATACATTATATTAAGCAAATTCCATGATGAGTACTTATACCTGGACAAACCTTGCAAGATCACCAAGAAAGCAATCCAAGTAGTCACTAGACTCTAAGAACAAGGAGAGGTGTGGACGTCTAAAATTAATTAAATTAATATTTAATTAATTTAATCATTTCCACATAATTAATTTAATTAATTGTGTGGCCTTTATTCCTCTTAAAATTAATTAAGTCTTATTTAATTTTTTTTTATCATTGCAACCTTATAATCATTTTATCAAAATTGATTATTACCCTTTTTTCTAAAATAATTTTATTTCTTCTAAATCCCACTTAGTTAATTAATTTTAATTAATTAACCCAATCAAGTGATTCCTACAAATCACTTCTTCTAAATCCTCACTTAGCTTAATTAATTCTTTTATAATCATGGTTATCATTATCCTCCAATTTTAAATTTCTCCACTCATTCTCTCTCCTCATGTCACATCCTCCTAACTTTCCCACTTGCATCCTAATCCTCCATTATCTCACCTAGTCCCTTTACTAATCATTTGCACATTTCTAATCTCCAAGATTAGGAATGAGTCAACAACATGCCATAAATGGCTTTCCCATCACATCTCTCAAACTTAAATGACACCCACTTTTACCTATCCAAGGAATTTTTAATTCCTTGAATCTCCCCATGCCCTCTCTTCCCAAAGAATTTTTTAATTCATTTTCTCTTTTATTCTTCCCACACAATCAATTGTTTTAGAATTTTTAACTCCCTTATCTCTTCCCAAGGAATTTTTAATTCCTTTTATTCTCCCAATGAAATTTGTCCCTCTTCCCCATGTACCTTGAGGTGTGTGGAGACAAGAAATGTCTTTATTGAAAATCTCTTGAATCCCACACCTTGTCCTCTCAATCCTCTCTCCCACTTTCTCTCAATCCTAGTCATCCATTCCAAATCAATCTTGGCCCTTTATTTGGACTCCCTCTGATCTATGAATTGGAATCTCCTCTCTCACATTTCATATCCACTTTTCATGTAATCATCTTTGTGCAATCTTATGTTGTCATTTTAGGCTTAGAATTCTCACACCCTTATCATGCCCATTTTATCCCATACTTATCTAGTCAATCCACTCATCTCACACCCAATCCTTTGTTGTTGAAGTAGTGGAGAGCAATCCACAATCCAATCAAGGACCAATCCAATCAAATAAGGAAAGGGAACATGCTTCACTTCGTCGAAGGCCCAATTTGAGGGAGTAAGGGAAAGGTATAAAGGTTTCACTTGTATGTTTTGTGCTTTATTTATGTTTCTTTATTAATGTATGCATTTTAATCCTATAACCCCATTTTCCTTGCATCCAATTTGGCACAAACTGTGGGACCTACTTCATGGGTCAATCTAATCCTTGTGATGTTGTTTGAAGTGCCCTTTAAGCTTGCAGGTCGGAGTTCTAAGTGAAAAAAGGCTTTTCTAGGCAGTTTTAGGCATTTTGCACCTGTGCAAAGACTTCTTGCGCTTGTGTCAAGAGTTTTTGCGTCTGTTTCAATAATTTTTGTGCCTGTGTCAAGATTTTTTGTGCCTGCTTAGGCAAGACTTGTGCTTGTGTAATGCAAACCTACACCTATGTAGGGTCCAAGGGTAGTTTTTCATAGTTCCTCTAACTTGCAAAAATGCTCAATTTTCTAGGATTTTAGGGCTAAAATAGGACTAAATATGGATTAGTCAAGTTTAAATGAACTCATTTATCTCTAATTAGGTTGTTGAATGAAAAAAATTAATTCATACTTAGTTTCAGTGCAAAATTTAGCTTAAAAAGAACAAAAAATGTTAATTTGGGGCTATAAAATGAACACGAATCTTTCAATCTTGCTTTGATTCCATTGCAATAAATATAAGTAGGATTTATCAAGGTTTAATAAACTCATATAATTTTAATTAGGAGGGAAATTTACAACAAATTTTAACATTAAGGGTATTAGGGTTTCTAATGGGGCAAAGTTCTACATTTCATCCTAAAAGGCTAAGAACTCCTGCATTTCTCAGTTTGTGAGTTGCATTTACTTTCCTAAGGAATAAATGAATCATGGGGAACTTGAATTTTAGAAAAATATTTATTTTATGGTGAATTTAGAACTCACATAGAGCTTATTTTTCAAAATTAGGGTTTGCATGCTCATTCTAGGCCTCAATTGTGCAAAATTGGCCTTTGGTTGCTTAAATTTCACTATCTTACACAAGCATTGCACTTTTGTGCCAGTGTTAGACATTTTTACGCTTGTGATAGACTTTTATGCACTTTTGTTGGACTTTTCTATGCTTGTGCTGGACTTTTTAGCGCATATGCTCGACTTTTATGTGCCTGTGCTGGACATTGTTGTGCCTGTTGGATTTTTCAGTTCTTGTGTGGGACTTTTTTGCACCTATGTAGGGGCAAAAAAGTAGGTATAATCTTGAAATTGAATCATCAATTAGCTCAATTTAAATTCATTTATTAGAGATAAGGCTTTTGTGTTACTGATATTCTATGTAGCAACTTGGTGAATGTTGGAAGAACACAAAAATTCAAACTACTTACTCTTGTTTTGCAGCACGCTTGTCGAATACATTGGTTTTTTCCACTAGTTTAGTTTCCTTTCTTGCATCTTAGATTAGAAAATTCTTATATGTGGGATTAAAAATAACATTTATATTTTATGTCTTGTGCCCTTGTACTTATGTAGAGCAGTCCCACGACTAACACACACTATCCTCTCCCCCTGATCTTTGTGATCTTGGGTGCACGAGAAAAGAACTATGTTTTAGTAAGCCAAAATCCTACATTCATGGTGTAGGGGATGCAGATCATAACCCCAATTTACCTCTCATGTACCCACTCGAGATGAGACAGGAATCCCTCATATAATCTCCAGATCTTTGGGGTAAGAGAATTTGGTATGCTTGAGAAGTGAGTGTCATGGAGGAGATCCGGTGCTACCAAAATCTCTATTTGTCTGCTTGTTTGAGGTATCACTCTGTGCAAGAGGCCCGTTGTATGGTTTCCTTTTTTGAGCCTAGGTTGTATGTTTGGAGTATCTTAATTTAAATTTGTCATTGGGCTAATCTAGGCCCCCCCACACTTTTATGCTCATTGTGAAGCATTTCCCTTGGCCAATGTGTTTGTTCATGTTTGATTTCTCTTGCCAAGAGTAGACAAAAACCTTCCACATTGATTCAAATTTTGACCTCCTTCACTCATGTATCATAAAACCAAGTCCATTAAACATCCAAAAAAGTCTATCTATCACCAAGTCAAGAAGAAGAATCTTAGCTATAAATAAATCCTCAAGTGTCGGAAGTTCTCATATATCAACCGAAAACTCTTGTTGAAACATACAACCTTCTTGCACCATTTCCATGATTACCTTCACGGTTACAACAATGAGTTTGACAAAGAATCCTTGAGGATTTGTGCTTTCCATCAAAGATCAAGATTATCCCAATCAATCAATAAGAGTGCTCACATCTTATTGTCTAACTTGTCTTCTCTACAAATCACCTATTGAGTCATTAGTCCATCTAAGGTAACCTCCTTTATCTTTCTTCAATTTATCCTTTCTTCTATAATCATTGTCATCTTCTCTTCCATAATCACATCCATAATCTCTAAGGACTTAGTACACTAATCAATTAATCCTCAAACTTAATCAATCATCAATCAATTAACCTCATCCTAAGGTCAATACTTTGTGAAAGTTTGATTTAGACCTTTATCTTTAATCAGTCATCAATTAGGTTTTGTGCTTGGGAAAGAATCTCCCCCAAGTACCTTTTCTTAATAATTTAGGTTGATAAAGCCCTAATCATTTTTCCCTATTTTTCTTAGGAATGTAAGTCTATCCCAAGTAGAAGAGGGCTCGATCAATTTCACCTAAATCCAAATGTCTAAATTTTCCTAGCACGGTTGTCACCTTGCTTTGTGGTTAATATTATCAATCCCCATCTAAGTCCTAATCCAAGGGCTAAGGTGTTATCCTAATCAAAATAAATCTTTTCCTAATCCAATAACTAATCCAATCTAATCAAATTAAACCCATTCCAATCCAAGCAAATCAAATTGAATCCAATCAATCCAAATCAAATCCAAAGTTGCTAAGTCCTATTCCTAATATTCATCTAACATCATCTTATCACTTTTCTCAATAAATTTCATTCATCCAATTCCAACATATTATCCCATTCTCATCATTTTAAGGTTACCCTTGCATGGTCTTGACTTACACTCAAGAAATCAAAAGATGGCCTCCTGAAACCCACATTCAAACATCATGGGTTGGTTTGAAGAAATGGTTATAGAAGTTCAAGGATAAACCTATCAACCATGCCTATCTAGCTCATGAATGCCTCAATACCATCCAACTCCACCTATTCATGTCAATCCCAATTTATCTCACATTCCTTATCCTTCCCCTACCTTTGATGAGGGGAAACCATCTTATCCCCCATCCATGTCAATGTATTATCCCTCAACAACATACCACTCCAATCCAATATGTATACCTCCATCTTCCCCCCATCCACATCACAATCCCCTTATTTTTACAAAACCTTCATCATATCCACTAACCTTCCAAATCCTTGACACAATAGTTCTCCCAACCTTAACCCTAATCCCCTAATCCATAATCGCAATCTTCCATCTAATGCTAAACCTCCACATAATCCTCATCCTCCAAAATCCACATCATCCCCATCCTCCAAGTCCTCTCTTCATATTCTTGTCCAAGAAATTCTAGCAAAGGGGACAAACTTCCTACCTCGAAACAAAGTTTCCCAATCTCCCCAAGTCCTTCTGTAATGTCCTACTAAGAAACCCTAAAGGATTAAACTAAAAACACTTGAAAAGAGAGTAAAACATTTTTTTTTAAACCATACTGAACTAAAAGATGCATTAAGATAAACATAACAATTAAATCTACACAAGCGGAAGACTTAACTTAAACTCCTAAAGGGTTCCAACAAAGATTAATCAATTAAACTAATTAAGAATAAGGTTGATTGATCTAACACAAGGTGGAATGGTTACAACATGAACATAGAATTTAACATTTCATTAGGAGATTACAATAAGCATGATTGAATGCATACAACTATATTTATTTACATTACATTTTGAAAGCTACATTCATCAAAGTTCATTACATTGCATTTAACCCATAATTCCATTCATACTAATAAAAGATCTATCACCTAGGTTACATCATAATTACATTACATTAATAACACCAAGTCTCATAAGAGTACATAATGATTACATCTAAATTACATCGTTCCATGAAGGCATACATAAACAAATGATACATCTAACCATATAAGGTCCAAGAAATACAAAAATGCTCCAAGAAGAACAAAGAGGATCTAACTAGTACAAGAGATGATCAAATCCATGAGAACAACTAGAACACTTGCGAAGCCAACTCTCACAAGAAAGGAACGAACACCCGATGGAAAGTGGCACTACCACCCTACCATGTGGCCCATGAAGGAATCACCCCATCGTGCTAGGAGATAGTAATAAGACCCTCTATCAAAACACAAAGAATGCACACATGGTTTAAACATTACATTGAGTAACCACATAAAACATACACACACAAATATGACTCCACAATAATACTCCAGGTGACATCAACAAGACTACACATCAGTGAACATAAGGGAAGAGTGTCATCGCATAGCTTGGAATGGTTATCCTGATAGGCCTCCATAGACCACGACCCACATCCTAGGCTAACTTGGTAGCCTCTCCCGAACCCCTGGCCCCATCCAAGTCTCATGCAAACCCAACAAACCTTTTGTGAGGACAAGGTGATTGGTTTTTCCATTCCAGGCCTTCCCACTGCATCCTGAGTCTGTACAAGCACTCAACCATGAGCGGGGTACAATAATCTTAATTAGTATTTAAGCTACCCAAACACACACACACACACACACACAAATATATTAATAAAAAAAGAAGAAAAATAATCTCTGGATGGGCTCAAGAAAGGGAAAGGGAGGGCTTGGGTTTGTGTGGCGCATGTTGTGGGAATGCCCATAGTCGTGGGTTACCGTGTTGTGGGTATTCCCATAGTCATGGTTTTCCCCATAGTGGGTTCCCACGTTGTGGGTATGCCCATTGTTGGTCCTCACAACTAGAATGGTATAGATTATAAAACACAATTCAGAGACTAAATATCCTTAAATAGCTAACTTTTCCTGTGGCAAAGGCTCATTTAGTTATCGAATAGGGATGTAAACTTGAAATGGGTCAACACTGTATGTGCACCAAGTTCATATTGCAACCATTCTATATTACTGCAGGAAAGGAAATTCTTCTTAAAGTAAACACACGGAATCTCAAATGAACTAATACTTAATCTTACAACTGGAAATTACTTTAAACAACTACTGTTAAATGATAAAGTTTTGGCGGGCAGTAGGAACTACTCTGTTGTTGAGGCTGTAGGAACAAACACATGAACTGTTTCCTATGGCTGCAGGAATAGACAACTGCGGAAACAACTACTACAAAAGTATGAAATTAACTAGAACATACAAAGGATTACTCACCAAGTGGGCCCCCTTGAGTGAGTATCTCTAGAACTTCATATTACAATTATCTAATCATTCAAAATCACATTGATCTCTTTATTTCATCTTTACTGGAAAATACATAAACAATACCAAAAGACTGTGTATGACAAAATAGTATGGTCGTTCTCTACTATCCCTGAGAGGAGAGAGATCCCTTTATTTATAGGAAAACTTATAAAAAACTTCTAACTAATCGACCACATTCCTATAGAATAGGTGAACAGGATTTATTAAAAAGAGAAGAAGTCAGCGCAGGACAACGGAACAACATCTGTCTTGTAGCTAAGAAAATATAGCATGACTAGCCTCCTGGATCTAAGCTCCACTAAGAATAATTATAAATGTTTCATAAATCAATCTGCTGAAGAACTGGTCAAGTAACTTCGATCATTACTGCATTTCTTTTACTAGGTCTACATTACGGTTATATACTTGATGCTCTTTTGAACCACCATTTGTCTTTACTTCACCTTTGTTGACCCTGCATCATGATATTAATGTGCACAACAAACATGTGTATATACTAATGCTAACATGATATAATGAAAACCATATTTATAATTGATTTTAGATATTTACATAGATAGATCATTTAAAATCATTTTATGACATCCTTAGGTATAAGTTAAACCAGTTTTAGAAACACTTAAAAGGTATCAACTTAGGATAATATTATAATCCAAATGTCATCTAATCATAAGACCTAGGTAGGAGTATTATATCAAAAATCTATCAAAATAGAGCCAATATTTAGGCTCATCATCTCCCCCTAACCTAACTTCTTGTTGATCCTCCAACAACAGGAAAATTGTAGATTCTGGAATTGATTCAGAAATTGCCTGGGGTAACCTGTCTAGAACTGCCTGTAGATAAGCTCTAGTAGAATCCTTTCATTCTCTCCAATCTCTTCCACTTGGTACATTCTGTTGCTTCATTGTATGGTGGATCAATGTCCTTGCATCCCATCAATGGCCATAGGAGGATTGGAGGTTGAAAACTGAGAGGCAGCCAATGTCGACCCTTTGTTCTTCCCAAGTGCATATACTTGGGTGCTCTGTTTAATGCTGCATGGTAATTTTGTGCAGAGTGTGGCTTAGATTGTTTCAACTCATCTACTAGGTTATTCCAGCACATGACTACATGTCCTATTATTGCTTGTCCTTTCCTTGGAGCCATTTGTTCATATTATTTATACACTTCTTCCCTTAAGGGTAGGATTTCCTTTACATAATCTGGCTCGTATACAATCTTCTGCCAATCAAAGTAAAGTCACCTAGGTTCTCTTGATTCAGCCCTTAAGGGAAATGAAAGCTCAATTTCTTCCTTGTGATGCACCTAAAACTTCTCTCCCCTTGATATTTCATTCTGCATCCATGACATAACAGCCCTCAATTGGATATCTCCAATGTAAAGGAGAGGGTTCCAATCAACATCATTAGGAACAACATACTTATGTACATAAAGCTCACATAGTAGATTTTTGATTGCTGTAGGAGATGTCTGATAAGCACTGTAAAATTATTCTGGTGTTTGCAATGAGGGACTTAAATCTCTGACAATCCTCATCATTTGGAAACTAATGTGCTATTCTCTTAAGTATAGAGAGTAAACACAAGGAGGATCTCATCATTGCATCAGTTGTGGTACCATGGTGGCTACTGTTTCCACCTTAGCTTTAAGTTGGGCTATTTCCTCATCCTTTTGCTCAATAATTTTCTTCTGCCAGTCAATTATCATTTAAAATTTTTACCTTTTCTACTTCCCAATCCTCATAAAGAGCAAGTCCCACTGCATGACTAGTAAGGGAAGTAGGTGGCCTATGAATAGGAACCCTAGGTTTCTTCTTTTCTACTTTGCCCCCTACTTCAATAACCTTCTCTACAACAGATGCTAAGTTGTCTAGTCTTTCAAAACCTACTTCTTTCTTAGGCTGCTCAATATATTGGAGTTCTCGTTCTTCCTGAAGCTATAATTCTCGTTCTTCCTCAATATTTTGCAATTCTTCATCTTATTCATGTTCTCTTTGAGGTTCATTTGGTGGAGAAGGAGGGATATCACTGTGGAGTGGACTATGTTGTTCTTGTTCTAAGGAGTCAATCAGGATTGTAATATTTGGCTCTCTGGGTTAGTCTTGGCTTTTAAAAATTTTACAAATCCTACGACTACTTCTTCAAGATTTTCCTTTTTCAGTTGTAGGACTACTTCATGTGGTCAATTCTTCAACCACTTCAACAGTTAATGCAGGAACTAGTTTTACAATTTTTCACTTCTTGGCCACAGGAGGGGGTAAATTCTCATTTTTACTTTTCTTCTCCTTATGTTCTATGTCAACTTGTTTTTCTTTTCCCTTTTCCTTTCATGTGGCAGCCCTAGTTTTTCTTAGACTTTGAGAAGGAACCCCTGTTGTAGCTTCTTCTGGTAAGGGTTCCTCTATTGTAGGAATATTTTATTCTGATGTTATCAAAGAGGATGAGGGTTCAAGAGGGGAACCAGGTTTTTCAAGGTTTTCTTGTTCCTGAGATGGAAGTAGCTCCTCTATAACTATGTTCTCTACCCTAAACATTTTAGTTTCAACAAATTCATTCCAAAGCATTGGAGAGACATCTCTCAAAGATTTTTCAACTAATAGCTTAATTAGGCAATGATGAGAAATAGAGTGAGGCCTACCTTTCTATGTCTTCGTTGCACTTATGGAAAGAAGGTTGTACAATAGGCTTGGAACATTCATCCTTCTTCCGTGGCATAGATGACTTAGGAGCTTGAAGTGATGGGAATGCAGACACGAGAACCTTCCTTCATAGGTTAAATACTTTAGAACATACAATGCTATTGCTTTCCATTTAGGCGGAAGGGATTCTCGCCTAGTTCCTTGTCTATCTACTACTAATGGGGGGTCTCCTGGATGTGTAAATTCTTCTCTTTCACTATGTGCATCCTTGGATTTTGAATACTTCTCCCCATCTGTTGGTAATCCAGTTACCTCTGTTATCCATTCCTCTGTAATCACCACTCTCAAACCTTTTACCTAAGCTTATCCATTTGAAAGTGTGTGGGTAAATTCCCTCGCAATTTCTTCATTAAACTCCGTCAGCTTTAAAAAATAATCCAGCCATCCAGTGTTACGGAATATTGGTTCACAATCCTAGTCTCGAAGAAGAACTTCATGGACTGTTGGCTCATGTCGAATAGGTGGACCACCCATTGTAGTGTTAACACTTTCAACTCTATAATGGCATAAATCTACTCAGTTTTTGCACTGTAATATACTCAATGTGCCTTTACTTGGTCGGAACCTAGCTGCAATCTAAAAATAACTCTAAGAAGACAGACAAGTAGAATGCAAGATATCACCTCAAATGAGAAATTTGAAAAATAAAATGCAATCCAAGAGGACATCAAAATTATCTGCTAGAGTAACTATCAATGTACTTCCCCCCCAACCTAAGGTTTGACAGGTGTCCACACATGCGAAGGAGGACCGAGAAAGGACAGTATGCAAAATATCATAATTAGAGTTAATATGGTTTAAGTATATGCATGCAACAAAAATAAATACACACGAGCATACCTGACATCATGCGAGTATGACTGCAGCTTGAAGATATTTGAGTTGCCATGCATGGAAAATGATGCAAAAATGGATGGAGTGAAAGGAAAGAAATGAGTGACTACAGACTGGAATATTTATTATGCAAAAAAGTACTCCCGCCAGATGTGGAAGTATTTATTATGGTCATGCAGCAAAGATATTAAGATGGAGTGGTGACGGAAAAGCCGCCAGCAGTGGTTGCAGTAATCTTGGCATGATTGGCAGTGGAAAATTGCCACAGGAAGTCATCTTTGCTCAGAGGTTTACGGTATAGGCGCAATCGATGACCATTGACTAACAATTTAAACTTAACAGGATCTATTGTAGATAATCTAATAGCACCATTATAAAATGTTTCAACTATCTCATAAGGTCCTAACCACCGTGTTTGTAATTTTCCCAAATTATCTTTATACCTGGAATCATAGAGAAGATCCCAATCACCTGGCTTGAATGATTTATCTTTGATATAGCGATCATGCCACTTCATGTGCTAGTTTTTAATAGATTCGGTATGTTGTAGGGCAAACTTCCTTATCTCATCTAAAGCATTAAGTTGTAGGAGCCTTTCTTCTTGTGCTGCAAAAAGAGTCATATCTAAGGAAACAAGTGTTCTCAAAGTTTTATGTTCAAACTCTACATGCATCATTTCTTTTGTCCCATATACCATTTCAAATGGTGTAAACCCTATTGTAGTTTTCCAGGTGGTTCTATAAGCCCATACAACTTCAAATAATTTGCTAGACCAATCTTTTATGTTGAGTGCTACTATTTTGGTCAATATTGATTCAAGCTTCCTGTTAGTAATCTTTTCTTAGCCATTAGCCTATGAATGATAAGGAGAGGATATCATGTGCCTGACATTGTATTCATTAACTAGGGTTGTGATCAGAGTGGAAGTGAACTGTGCCCCTTGATCTGTCACTATTTCTCTAGGAACTCCACATCGAGTGAAGATTTCTTCATATAAAAATTCTGCTAGCTTATTATCTCTGGCATGCTTGAAGGCTTTGACCTCTACCCATTTAGTAACATAGTCAGTACAAACAAGAATGTAGGAGTGACCATTTGATGGTGGATTGATTGGCCCAACAAAGTCTAGGCCCCATTTGTCAAATAGTGTAACAATCACCTGAGGGTGTAGAGGCATTTCATCAGACCCAGTTGGTCTTCCCATTCTTTGACATTTGTCACATTTCCTAGTGTATTTAACTACATCTTTGTGCAAGGTTGGCCAATAGTACCCTGTAGTTAATATATTGTGAGTTGTTCTTTTGGCTGTAAAATGACCTCCACAAGGTTCATCATGACAAGCACGAAGTATATCATATGTCTTATCTCCCCTTACACAATGCCTCATAACTTGATTTGGCCCTATATAAAATAAGCAATCTGCTATCCATGAGAAGTTGAAACTCTTTTCTACCAGCAGTCTTTTCTCTTTGGGTGAGAAATGTGGGGGTGTCATGTTAGCTACTAGGTAGTTGGCTATGTCAGCATACCATGGACTATGTAAAATGATGGAAAACAAATGCTCATCTGGAAAAGAATCATTAATGACCTCATTATTGTCTGGTGTGTGAATCTTGGATAGAAAATTTGCCACTACATTTGCTTTCCCTGGTTTGTCTATAATATTAATATCAAATTCTTGCATTAACAACAACCATCTTGCTAATTTGTCGATAATGGAGCTTTTGTTCATGAGGTACTTTATGGCTGCATGATCAGTATGTATAAAGATTTGATATCCAGTTATATAGTGTCTGAAATTATTGAGGGCATAGATGATAGCTAACATTTCCTTTTCAGTAACAGTGTAATTCAGTTCTGGTCCTTGCAAATTTTTACTGATGTAATAAATTGCATTTTCTAAAACTCCTTGTTGCTGCCCCAAAACTGCTCCTATTGCAAAATCAAATGCATCTGTATGAATGTGAAAAGGAATTGACCAATTAGGTCCTTTAAGCACAGGGGCCTAGGTTAAGGCTTCTTTTAGTTGAGAAAATGATTTTTCACATGCAATTGTCTATTCAAACTCAACTTCCTTTGTCAATAAAGAATATAATGGCCCTGCTTTTTTACTAAAGTCCTTGATAAATCTCCTATAGTACCCTGCATGGACTTGAAAACTTCTTTCATCCTTTTGTTTAACAGGGGCAGGAAGAGCAAGTATTACTTCAATTTTAGTTGGATCTACTTGAATACCTGATTGAGAAATTTTGTGCCCCAACACTATCCCTTCTTGCATCATCATAAAATATTTTTCACTGTTTAGGAATAAATTGTGATCTTCACACCGCTGTAATACTTTAGTTAGATTTTGTAATGCCTCCTTAAATGTAGTCTCATAAGTAGTAAATTCATCCATGTAAATTTCCATACAATCATGAGATATGTCTAAAAATATACTAAGGACATCCCTTTGAAAGGTTGTAGGAGCATTACATAAACCAAAAGGAAGGACTAAATATGCATATGTGCCCCAAGGGCAGGTATGTGAGAGTTGATAAATACAACACCACAGGAGCCCAAAGATCTCTGCAAGCTGAATAATCTGTTACAAGGAGAAGGAAGCAAGCAAATAACAAAAAGAACAATACACAAAAAATATGCTCAAAAGATGAGAGCTCAATATTCACAAAATGTGTAATGTGATAATCGATAATATTACAATACAAAGAAAAGAGATAACCTCTAATAGGTCAAGAAACCTTGAAAAGGAAAACCTAGGCTTGCACATAATAATTAATAAAAGAATTAACTATTGTGCACCTAAAGTTAGCTTAAGTGTAAAAGAGATAAAGGGAACTTAAATAATTAAATAAATATTATTTAATTAATAAATTAAAGACCCGAATACTCTAACAAGGTAAAGGTGGTCTTTTCCTGATCTTCCGGAGTAATTCTAATCTAATTATAACCACTAAACCCATCCAAAAATGAAAAGTATTGCTTACCTGCTAGAGAGTCTAACACCTGGTCTATAAATGGAAAGTGGGAAGTGATCCTTTTTGGTAGCAGTGTTGAGCTCCCTATAGTCCACACAAACTCTCCATTTTCCTCCTTTGTTTGGAACTATAACCAGAGGAGAAACCCATTGACTATCTGAAATAGGGTAAATGAATCCTGCATGAAGCAACTTTTGTAGTTCCTCTTTAACTATTTCCCTTAAAGAAAGATTAATCCTTCGCTAAGGCTGTGTAATTGGTTTACAATCTTCCCTGATATAAATTCTATGGGTACACAATGTAGGATTTAATCCTTTCATGTCCTGATAATCCCATGCAAAAGCTTGTTGTTGGGTTTTGAGTAATTTTGTTAATGACAATATTTGATCTGCTACTAATTGACTATTGATGTTCAGCTTTCTTCCTACAACAACTTCTATTTGAATTACTGACTTGACATTAGATATTTCAGATAGACAAGAGGTTTGAATCTCATGTGGTAGCAATATGTCAAACATGTCTATGGCTGCAGGAGAATTTAAACAGCCTGCAGATGGAAGAAGGGTATGCAGAGGACTTACTGGTATACCCAATGACTGTTGAGCTTCTCCATAATGATTTCTTATGATATTAGAGAGTACGATATCATCCTCTTGAAGTGCTATGAATAGGTCCCTTGATAACATCATTAGTTGTTGAACAGAATTAATTTCCTCTGCTTCTCCTATGTCTGGTCATACTACCCATTCTTGATCAAGTTGTGGTTGTGCTAGAGAATAGAGTGCAAGTGTTTTGGTAGTAATACCATCTAAAATTGTCATATCTCCTGGTCTGCAACCTATATATGCGTCAGTTGTTGCCAGCCAAGGTTTTCCCAAAATAATTGGATATCCACCTAATGTTGCCTTAGGAGAGAGGATTATAAAATCAACAGGATGTTCCCAAGAATCTAATATGACAACAATATCTGCAACCATCCCTTCAGGCTGAACAATAGAGCTATCAACAAGCTGCAGGACCGTTGGAGCTGATCTGAGACTAGTAATGTTGAGTTGTTGCATGACATCCTTAGTCATCACATTTATGGCTGCTCCTAAGTCTATCAAGGCATTTTTATTTGAGTTCCATTAATAACTACTTTGACAATAGGGCTACCTGGGTCAGAATATTTAGGGACAACAATTTTTCCTAACATAATATCAACCAACTGTCCTACTACATGCACTATTTTTGGATCTTTTTTCTTCCTCCCAGGTTTCTTCAGACATGCCTCTTTAATTGCTTTTCCATATATGGGAATGTCTTTAATAGCTTGAAATAGTGGGATTTTAACACATATATGTTTTATCTAATCAATAAGATCAAAATTTATATCATCCTGATGCCTAGACACTTCTACCTACAATCTTTGAGGAAACGGGGGAGTTTTTATAGGTATATCTAAATTTTCAGACTGCTAAACCTTCTCAGGGTTTCTAAATTTATCAAGTATGGTTTCTTGAGTAGTCTCCTCTATTGGTAGCTCTGTTATGACTGGAGGAGATAGAGTAGGTAATGTTGTCCCTGACCGCAAATGAATATCACTTATATTGAGAGAGTATGCAAGATAGTTAGTAGGATCAATTGAAAAGACTTGTTGTTGTTGTGGTTTGTTATTTGGATTTGGAACGGACTAAGTTGGCAATTGGGTTGGCTTGGATGGGGTGGCATTAGGAGCTGGTGGCATTAAAGCTGGTTGTTGGGACTGTTGTTGTGGCTGCAGGAAACCTGATGACTGGTTTTCCCATTGCTATCCTCCCCTCCATTGTGGTGATTATTGTCAATTACCTTGAGGGGGAGACCAATTCCCTTGTGGTTGCTGCCATTGAGATGAGCAATTTTGATAATTAGGCCAAGGGTTTTGAGAATTATTCCAAGACTGAGGAGTATAATTTCCAAAATTTTGGGAATATGGAGGTTGCCACTGATTGTTTTATGCATTTAAGTTCATATAAGGTTTATAAAATGACAATGGCTCTTGTGGCATACCTTGACTTGGAGGCCAGGGCCTTCATTGTGCAACATAAAAGAGTTGTACATCATCTCCATAGACAGGCTTGAAATCTGGGGAACTCTGCTAGCTATCAATTTTAGCTAACAGTTTGCATCTACGGTCCTTCTTCTTTTGTCGACAATGAGGACAAAATTCA
The DNA here is from genome assembly GCF_030272615.1 of Cryptomeria japonica. Taxonomy (NCBI): domain Eukaryota; kingdom Viridiplantae; phylum Streptophyta; class Pinopsida; order Cupressales; family Cupressaceae; genus Cryptomeria; species Cryptomeria japonica. The sequence goes on along the minus strand of NC_081412.1, from coordinate 466,422,478 downwards.
GCAAGCATAGCCTCTTCCTCCTCATGCTTCTTCTTTTCCTATAGTGTATCCAATTGGGTAGCCATATTATTAATTATATCCTCTTTAAAATCCTTCAACAAATGAATTATTTTCATTCTTGAGACTGTTGAAGATGACTTTGCAACTGAAGAACCAGGCCTATAATGTCTTCCCCTTTTTGTTGTAGCTCTTGAATACTTTTTGATGTCATGGAAATGGGGACAAGGCAACAACAAAGTTCAATGTTAATAAGTTAGTTTCAACCATAAAAACAAAACAAAGAACTAAAAACCATTCCAAACATATCAAAAGAGATTTCAAAAAAGCATGAAAGAAGTTTAACAAAATAAAAGAAAGGAGAATAGCCTCCCTAAGATGCTTCCATGATGCCTTTTGATGCTTCTCCCTTGTTTCTCCCCTCTCCAAGTCCCAAATGAATGTAGCTCTCAGCTTTTAGCACTATCCATGGATGTCATATGGAGATTCAAGATGGTTGAATATGATAAACAAATGCTATGCAAGTGTAGATAGTGATGTTATGAAAAAGCTCTATGCTAATACCAGTATAACAACAATACTCTAATGCTTCCCCTTTTGCTTGAGGAGAAGGGTTCTATTTATAGAAGAAATGGGGAAATGAAGGGTTAAGATTGAGTAATATTAACAAGGGTTAGGATTGAAAGATATTCAATCTATGTGAGACTTTCAACCTAATCCCATGTTGACAAGTGTCACCATGAGGAGGCTTGAGAGGAGTGATAAGGAGCATTAAATGCTTGAGGGGACATGATGGTTACCCTAGTCAAAGAAATAAATACTTTGAAGAGACACATGGGTTACATGAAGGTTAAGTTAGGGGTCAAAGTCTTTAACCATGGGTGCAAGTGGAACTAACCATTAATGGTCATGTAAGAGACATAAGTGGTTTGGAAAACTTTAGAGGTTAATTTGTTGAACACACAAAGCATTAATTGTTTTTCAAAGACTTTGGAGTCTTTGAGAAGTGACTCCAATTTTCTTAGGAATGTGACAATATTTAGGGGATGGATTAGGTTAATTAAGAAAGATTTAGAAGAATCTAGAAGGGGTTTAGGCATGCAAGTGGATTTTGTAGGAAAATGCAAGTGGGAGAAATTTTGGTATTTTCAATTAAAATAAAATCATTTATTTCAATTAAATGGTGTAGTTTGCATTTGGGTAAATATTCAAATAAATATTAATTTATTTAAATGAGAAAAAAGAAGATAAAGCATTAAATGCTTGAAGACTTTAAGGGAAACCATTAAAGGTTTGAGAAGATTCTAGAAGGAAGCCATTAAGTTTGAAGACTTTAAGGGAAGCCATTAAAGTCTTAAGAAGACTTTAAGGGAAGCCATTAAGTTTGAAGACTTTAAGGGAAACCATTAAAGGTTTCAAGTGGGTGAGGATAAATAAGATTTTAAATAAATAATTTATTTAAAATAGTTGTGCAACTTGCATTTGTAGGAAAATGCAAGTGGGTGGAGGATAAAGGTGATTTAAATAAATAATTTATTTAAAATAGTTGTGCAACTTGCATTTGTAGGAAAATACAAGTGAGTGGAGGATAAAGGTGATTTAAATAAATTATTTATTTAAAATAATTGTGCAACTTGCTTTTGTAGGAAAATACAAGTGGGTGGAGGATAAAGGTGATTTAAATAAATGTTAATTTATTTAAATGTGAGAGGTGGGATTTTGGGGGATTTAAATAAATATTAATTTATTTAAATGTGAGAGAATATTTAATTAAATAAATATGATTTATTTATTTAATTAATGGTCTGAATTTGGTTAAGTAAATTAAATCAAATAAATTGAATAATTTATTTAATTAATAAGAGAAGACGGTTAAGATGAATTAATTAAATATTAATTTAATTAATTATTAATTGATGGTTAAATAATCAAATAAATACTAAGTATTCATTTAATTAAGTGGACGGATTTATGTGATTACATTTTCGGTTTAATTGCTCCGGTCAAGTCAAAGTGAGACAGTTGATGTCAGTTGTTTGCTTGGACATGATAAAGTCTGAGTAAGTGAATCAAAGTGACCTGTTGGTGACTTAGACAATTGATGTAATTGCCCGATGAAGTCAAGGTATCTTAATCAAAATACTCATTGAGATGTAGACAATTGATGTAATTGTCTGTTGGATTGTGTTTGATTGGTTGATCAATTGATAGTATGTGCGTGTGATGGATGGTTGTGGGGAATCATGGCAGCCCCATTGAGACTAGGTCATTATGATAAATGTCTATTGTAGTCTAGGTTTGCCATAATCGATTACCTGTTGAGACCCGAAGATACTTGATCAGAGTATCTCTTGATAGTCTAGGTGTGCGTGAGTTGATGTACCTATGTAGATAGAGTAACTTTCTTGACTTATTGGATGACTTAGGATAGGAAACACAATCCCTACTATTTAGAGATGGATGGTGATGAACGTGGCTTGATTAGGTTGATTGGGACACGATGTAGGGTATGTGATGGTGATTATCGAGATAGGGAGGGCGGGGGGGGGCGGGAGGGGGGTTCAATGTTAGATAGAAGAAATGGAGGACCTATTACATTCCTATGGAAGAAGAGGAAAATAGAGTATCCATTGTCATTACTATGTATGAATGATATGCAACTATTTATGAATGTATGGATGGATGGAATGCAACGGAATGCAATATATACAAATGAGATGGAATGACGATCCATGGTGCTTTATTTTTCATCATTGAGCTTTAAAATGTTGTAAGAAAATACAAGCAACTTGACATAATGATTCAAGATGACCTGAGTATTTCTTACATGGATTTTGATATAGCAAGTTAATACAAGCAACTTGATATAATGGATCAAGTTGACCTGAGTATTGCTTGTAGAACAAACAAGGATTATCTCCTTTCATGCATGACTTGGATCGTCCTCCTTGATCTTAGGCTGATCATATCCTGAGACAAGTGCATACCGTAATAAGAGATAAAACCTTTATCCAGTTTGGATGAGGTAGGAGGAACCAAAGAAAGAGAATTGTACCTGCAAACAAACAATATATACATAAAGAATAAAGAATATGGATCCTTGGTAATGGTTCATGCTCATATGGTCGAGGTATACATTGTAGTCAGCAAGCCGTAGTGATCTATGACTGTATTTTTGCCTATGATCACATAGCTTAGTGAACTTCCCACATAGACACCATTAGTACATGCCCCAGAACTTCATCAGAATAATGTGTCGAAGATACACAAACAATGCCGTAGGAACCTGATATAAATTACTAGACCATAAATCAACCAAGTATTTGATAGCGTAAACAGAATTTTCTTGTCAAAGAAAATGTCATCTTGTCTTTGTTTTGGTAAGGAAGGATGCATCCTTGTTGAAGACAGCTTTGAGTGTTGATGTTGATTGTGTGGTCGATTGATAAGTGGTCATTTTGTGGAGTATATCACAATGTTTGTTTGGTATCTGTGTGGATGAGTATGTATAATGTGTTGCCATGTTTTTGTTTTATTTTTTATGTTTTTTGATGTTTTTGGATTTTGTGAGACGTTTTTTTGAATATTTTTGGTATTGTAGACACCTAAAATTGTCATGTCTAATTAAATAAATATTATTTATTTAATTATCTAAGCCTAATTCTTCTATTAATTAAATAAATCCTTATTTATTTAATTAATTCACTTATCCTCTTCTAGCCTTATTTCTCATTTAAATAAATACATTTAGTTATTTAAATTATCCTTTTCCTAAATTAAATAAATATTTTATTTATTTAATTGATCCTACTTCTTCTATTAATTAAATAAATCTTTATTTATTTAATTAATTCATTAACCTTTTCTACACGACACATGTCATTCATCTCTTAATTCCTACACTACCTACCTCTTTCATTATTTTACTATTTCTTCTACCTACCCTCTAATCATAGCCGACCTCCTTTTTGCACCTCTCAATCTTATCCCTCCATTTCATATTGTGTCTTCTATTTAAGGAGATGCCTTCTTCATTATCAAACCCTAATGACCTAATCGACAATTTGGAGGACTTGACTACACTACGATCCTACTTGCAACCACATTCCGTTCTTTGTTGAGCTCTTGTGCACATAAAATCTGAGAGCAAATATATCAAGCAAGATCAATGGAGATAGGAAGAATGAAGATCAAAACCCTATTGGACATGTGATGGTATAATCTTTGTGATTTCATTTGATTTGCATTGTCTTAGGTAATCTTCATATGTTATGGTGGATCTTTGTTGATTGTTAGGCTAGGGTTTTGTGGTTGGATTCATTTAGCCTTTCAATCTTGTTATTATTGTTATCCATTTTCACCATACACATTTTGGCACGCCCGGTGGGACACTTGTCCCTTTGCATTTAACCTTTTTTGTTGCACATTTTGCATTTTTGAAGTTGCAGATCGGACATTTTTCGACGACATTTTAGGTTTTTCCGCGTCTGCGAACTTTCGGATCGCGTCTCTGATTTTCAGGAGCATCTGCGGATACTGGAGTCGCGTCTGTGTTTTTGACAAGTTTTATTTTGCAGGTCTCAGACAGGAGCGTCTATGTTTTATAAGCGCATCTGTGTTGTTTTTGATCGCGTCTGTGTCCGATAAGGGCATTTGTGATTTTTGACCACATCTGTGAGTCACAGAACCGCGTCTGTGTCATACAGACGCATCTGCGTCGTGGGTAACAGCGTCTGTGTTTTGAATGTTTTGGAATTTTCAAATTTTCATTGATTCGGTTTTCCGATTTCATACTTAGGGTTTCAGATCTAGTTTATTTTTGGACTAACCCTTTCAGATCTAGCTAACTAAGTTTGTGCAGCTCGCCTTGGAAGCTAAAACGTTTTGGTTGAAGGCCCCTCTTTCACAAAGTCTTTTGGGTTTCTAAAATTTACCTAACTTGTGTGCTTGCAGGAAGGGGTGATCATTTGAAACAACCCAAACTACTAACAAATTTTGTTGCAGGTCCTTGGCTAGGGTTTTGAAATTTTGTTGTGTGCCTTGTTTTCATAGATTAGCAAATACTTCCATTGGTGCACTAAAATTGAATCATTGTCTTTTATGTCTTGAGCAATAGGCTCTTTTTGTTTAATCTTTAGAGGGCCTGTCTTCCCGTGTGGTCATTAGGACTACTAGTGAGAAGAGAATGACCCAAGTGGTAGCGAGGAAAACCCACCTCATCCGAACCACTATAATCAAATGTATTCATGGTGAAAACTATGGATAACGTGTGCTGATTAGTTCATACCGACACTATGTCTCCCCATAAACCCGTTTGATCAAATTTATTTGATCATTTGTAGGGCATAACCCCTACCAGCTGGGAGCCTTCTGTATTTACAGAGCTGAAAGTGCCGCATGTATGGCCACACGAGTGGATGCCCTTACTAGCACCATTTTGTTTTAGAGGCCCAAATCCTTCTAGTTGTTGGGGCAGGAGGTCGGACCTCTGGTAGCGGCCCACACACATACGGTTCTTAGTAGAGATACAAAGTTCGCCATGGGGAGTTTTCATGGGGACTGATGCTTGGCTGACCCGAGAAGTGAGTGCCGAGGGTGGAGCTAGTGAGGTCAAGCATCTAAGTATCCGCTCTGAATAGCATAGCCTTGGGGGTAAAACCCTATGTGGGATCAACAACTATTGTCTTGGCCAGCCATAAAAATTGTGCTTGACTTATGTTAAACATTCAAAAAATTCAAGACCAAACAGCAAAACATTGTGTCTTTTGTGTCTTCAAGTGTATGCAAAACATTTTACATCAAACAACACACTTTTGGAGTCTAAACATTTGCAAACATTGAGTCCTCATCAACATTGTGTCCTCTTGTCACGAAAAACAGTCACACAGTCAGATTTGGTCACAGCAAAAACAACTTCACAGATTGGAAAAATTGCACGAAGTTTACAGAAACGCGTCTGTGTCTATTTTAACCGCGTCTAAGTCATCTAAGCGCGTCTGTGAATGGAATAATAGCGTTTGTGTGTCTAGAAGCGTCTGTGTCGAACAGAGACACGTCTGTGTCTGGAAATCGCGTCTGTGAAGTATACAGAAGCGTCTGTGTCCAGGATTGAAATTTTTTACAGTCCAGTAAACAAGAGAAATCAGTTTCGGAATACTTGAGCTTCCTAGGTTGTTTCTTTAGGTTTCATCTAGCATTCAACCTATCTCTGGGTCTCATATAGTCCATCATTGCTTCACATCTCATTTTACATTCATACTTGTCTAAACTTGAGTCAAAAGGTCACTTGCTTGTCCTCATGATACTTTGTCAACATACTACATACAACAACACTTTGCTAAGTGGTCCCTCATCAAGGTTTCTTACCTTTGGGTCTCATTTGGTCTTACTTAGGGTCAAGGTCAACTTACCTCATCAAGAGAAACTATCCTCTCTTTGGAAGTCACACCTACTCTACTACATACATACTTGGTCTTACACTTTGGACATTGCAAGTACACTTCAGATTCATTTACATTCCATCCAACTCTTAGTCTTCCATACTCTTTCCATTTTTTCATCTAGTCTCACACATCTTGGTCAATACCTAGTTCATGGTTGAAACCCGTCTTCAAAAATCTAGGAGAGAAACTAAAGAGGCTCAAGAGTCCGCAAACATGAGTTCTTATGAGTATGACAATGATATCTTTTTCAATTCTGATCATACTACATTACCTGACATGGATGTCTATAGAAACATGTCAAATGTTGAGAACATGGACACTATAAACAACAATGCTACACAAAATGACAATGTGGACAACTTTTCAGTACATTTAGCAGATGTGGAAGAATCCATTATGAATCCCCATTTCAATCGATTGGTTGAGGAAATAATGAGGAGGGATAGACAATACTTCTTACAAATGATGGCACAAAGTGGAGCTAAAATACCTCATGACTTTGACATGTCTCAACTTATGGAAAACCGACCCTCGCAACAAACTCACTCCAACATGGATCAAAGGAGACCCAATAGTGGAGGAAATGGAGGACCGCATATGGTACCTGAATCACCATCAGCTTTGCTTCAAAAACCAGAAGTCCCACATACACATGGTCAAACATATGATACTTACCTTCAAAGACCATTATGGAAGCCTTATGCAGATAGATATGCTCAATCACATGCTCAAGCTATGGATCAATCAAAACAATTGGACACTCAAAGGCATGCTCAAAATTTGGACATAAGGAAACCTCATGTCAAATTTGGGGGCAACACAATAGAACCCGACGTGCCTATAGAATATGGTATATATGCACAAAATAGATATGGAGTTCCTCAACATGAAGCTATACCAAGTGCTCCCTATATGCCGCATCAATATAAACCTCCTCCATATGAACATGTCTATGATCAATATCATCCATACATGCAACAAGCTCCTCCTCAAATTGGTGTCCCAAACATGGGGTATGCTACAAGAAATCGATCGCCACCTAAGAATAATTTGGAGCAACAAATCAGAGATTTACAAAAGAAAATAGAGGACATGAGTACACCAAAACCAACATACACTATGAGAGACATATGTCCTTATCCATTTGATAAGAGCATTCCAATGCCTCCATTTCCGGCACACTTTGTGACGCCAAAATTTGACAAGTATAGAGGAAAAGGAGACCCCAAGGCACACATACGACAATTTTTCACAGCTTGCATAGAGGTAGCGGCAGAAGAAACATATTTGATGAGGTTATTCCCGCAAAGCTTAGGTGATCAAGCTATGGAATGGTTCTCTCAATTACCTCCTGGTATTAAGTCATGGGGTGACTTAGCAGAGGCATTTATTCAACATTTCTCCTACAACATAGAAACAGACATATCAGTCACTGCTTTGTGCAACACCAAGCAAAAAGAGGGAGAATCTTTTGCGTCATTTTTACAAAGATGGAGAAATCTAGCCAGCAGATGCTCTTGTGAAATTCCACAGAAACAAATGGTAGAAATGTTCACTCAAAACGTTAACAAGGATATTGGCTATGATCTAAGGAAAGCTTGTTTGTCCACCTTCAAGGACATTATTGAAAAAGGCTTAGCAATAGAAAAGGTCTTAATTGAACAAGGAGTCATTAAAATATTCAAGGAAAACAAAGATGACTTTAAAGGAAAAGACAAGCCAAGATTTTGGAATAAAAACAAGAACACAGTCAATGATGGTGTTGTTGATGCCAATACAGTGAGACCCAAGTTCATCTTTTCAGGATCAAGTTCTACAAACAATCAAGTGAATACTCAAACAACTTCTAGATCACGAAGGAAGTACACCCCATTGGGAGAACCACTTGAATCAGTCTTCAAAAAGCTAGTGGCAAACAAAGTGATCACAGTTCCAGATTTTCCTCCATATGAACCAAAGGTCAAACCAAATTGGTGGAATGATGATGAGTATTGTGAGTTTCATAAGAGCAAGGGTCATAAGACAGGAAATTGCCATCGACTGAAGAACATTGTGCAAGATCTCATTGATAGAGGTGACATTGAGATTGAGGGATATTCATCCAATCAAGAACATGAGATGTTTAAGGAACCATTCCCAAAGCATGACAAGGGAAAAGCCAAAGTCACAGATGATCAAGCCAACTATACTAGAGCACCTTAAAACTATGATTCAACTATCAATCACATCTCAATGGACAATCATATCTCTACTATTACCATCAAGAACAAAAATCCTGAGAATCCCCCTCAGAGACCCAAGATTGTTCTAAGAGGTGTTGGATCTTTTTCCGAACCTACCTCTGAATGTCATGTTACAACTCATCGAGGTAAAATTACTTTGCCAGGTGCTTCAACTAAAAATACGGCTTCTTCATCAACCAAACCTGAGTATGACCTTGTAGAACAGTTAGGGAAGACACCCGCGCTCATCTCCATCCTTGAGCTCTTACGTATATCCCCCGCTCATAAAGCTATTCTTGACCAAATCTTGAGAGACACCGTCGTTCCTACTGATCTGAATGTGGACCAGTTTCAAGCCATGGTGGGATACCTTTCCATTCCACATTCCCTTACATTCACAGAAGCTGATGACGCCTCCATAAGTCAGCCACATAATGCACCATTACATATTGAAGCCTTCATACACAAGCATCGAATAAAGCGAGTCCTGATAGATGGAGGAGCTGGTCTAAACATTTGTACATTGAGCACAATTAAACAATTGGGATATTCCGATAAAGCTGTGAATTCAAAAAATCAAATCACCATCAAGGCATACGATGATGAAGAACGCTCATCCAAGGGCACGGTCACCTTACCTCTAAGAATTGGGCCAGTTACAAAGGATGTGGTTTGTCAGGTCCTGGATTTAGATCTCACTTATAATATATTGCTAGGACGTCCTTGGATTCATGAAATGAGGGCAGTCCCATCGACATATCACCAATGCATTAAGTTTCCTCATAATGGAGTCGAGGTAACAGTCAACGGTGATCCTAATCCGTTCATATATTGCAATAACCTGAGATCACATACGGAGACCATCATTCCCAGTAATCGTGAAGCTGTTCCTTCTTCGGCATACATTGACCCTGAGTCATTGAAACCTTCGACATCAAAACAAGGTGAACTTAAAGGCAAATTTCAAGACAAAGGCATGGGAGAATACACTTTAAATCAGACCATGTATTTATGACAAGTCATGAGCTCTCCAAAAGAATATGGAAGGCCACATCCTAACAAGCAAATATCCATCATGATACTCAAATGGGATCCTACTACCTTTCAAAAATGGGGCGAACTAGAAGAAGAAGATTTATACAAAATGCTCTATAAAGACATTGAAGATGACACACATGATCAGATCAATATACCTTGTGAGAAATATGGCAAAGGCTTCAAGATTCTACAAAAATTCGGGTATGATGGAAAAAGCCCTCTTGGGTTATGCAAAGAAGGCGTCATGGAACCCCTACAACCTGAATCGATTGTAAGAAGAGAACGCTCAAAGGGACTTGGTTTTCTGACTTCCAAGATCCATACTAAAAGGACAGAAGAGGCATCACAAATCAAAGTTGCCAAAGTTCAACAAGAAGATTACTATTCCACAGATTCCAATGAATGGGAATGGGGTTCAGACAAATCCTCCAGTGACTATGAGCTCACCGAGACATTCAGAGAGCCAGATGAACCCACAGAAGAAGAGGAATTTTATAAAAAGTTCAGAGTTGGTCAAGAAACAACCCATAAGGATTCCGCACAGTCTTCGTCTCAAGGTTCTAGGTTGAAATCACATAGGATGAGGACACCTGTCCCGGAAGGCGCTGCTAGTGACGACAATTTGGATTTGCTTGCGATCGAAACTGATGAGGAGAGTGCCATCGATGACCTCGACGATTGCCTTGATATACCCGAATATAACCATATCTTCACTCTTAGCCCTGCAAACTCCGAAAACATTAAAGGCCTTCCCCTTGTTCACCACCAACTCATTGACTGGGATTATGAAGGACCAGCACAATTTGACACATTCCAAAATGATGAAGCTATTATTGACTATCTTGGCATACGAGATGATCTTCCCCCTGGGGACCACAAAGCAGGATACACCATAGAACTCAACAACATGGCATATTTTGGTGAGGGTGTCGGACCTTCCAGTCGCAAAAATGTGAAAATAAGAACAAATCAAGGGTCTTATGGTGAAAACCACGTTGTGGCGCTATCTGATCCCAAAAAAGTAAAAAGAAAGGACGTATCTGAGGGCGAAAACCTCTCTGAGGCACCCGAAGATGGAAGGCTCGACATTCTCCCAGCATCATATGAGGAAAAGTCATCCATGTTGGTAGAGGAGACTATCAAAACAAACATTGGTACAGAAGAGGTTCCACACAACATATTCCTGGCTCAATCATTAACAGAGTCCGAAAGATCAAAATTCATAAGCTTCTTCAAAGAATGACAAATCAACTTTGCATGGTCATACGCTGATATGCCTGGACTGGATCCGGATTTGGTAATGCATCATTTGACAATCAAACCGGGTGCAAAGCCAGTGAAATAGAAATTAAGGAAAATGCATCCACAAGTGGCATTACTAGTCAAAGCAGAGCTGGAGAAATTATTGGATGTCGGATTCATACGCCCAATTGATTATCCAGAATGGATCTCTAACTTGGTACTTGTCAGTAAACCAGATCGCAGCATCAGAATTTGTACAGATTTCAGAGACATCAACAAAGCTTGTCCGAAAGATGACTTCCCATTACCAAATATTGACTTGATCGTTGATCTCACAGCAGATCACGAAATGTTATCATTGATGGATGGATTCTCTGGTTATAATCAAATAAGAATCGCACCCGAGGATCAACACAAAACATCATTTACTTGTCCATGGGGAACTTTCTATTGGAATGTCATGCCCTTTGGGCTAAAAAATGCAGGTGCTACATATCAAAGAGCTATGACTACTATCTTTCATGATCTCATGCATGTAACTGTGGAAGATTATGTTGACGACCTCTTGGTCAAATCAATAGACAGAAATACACACTTGGACATACTTTCAGTTGCCTTTGATCGGTTGGAAAAATACAAAGTTAGATTAAACCCTAAGAAATGTGTCTTTGGAGTAACCTCCAGGAAACTCCTAGGATTCATTGTGTCCAAAAGAGGAATTGAAGCGGATCCAGCAAAAGTCAAAGCTATCTTGGAAATGCAACCACCAAGAAATATCAGTCAACTTCGATCCTTACAAGGCAGACTCCAGTCCATACGAAGATTCATAGCACAACTGGCGGATAAGTGTAATCCTTTTCAACACTTGCTACATAAAAATATCAAATTCAAATGGGATGATAACTGTCAACAGGCTTTCCAGACGCTCAAAGACTATCTCCTAAATCCACCAGTTCTGATGCCACCAGTTCCAGATCAACCACTATTATTATACATTTCAGCTACTCCAACAGCACTGGGGGGCACTCTTAGCACAACAAATTGCTGGGGGCAAGGAAAAAGCAGTATACTATATCAGTCGCACATTGGTGGGATACGAGCTAAACTACACACCAATCGAGCGTGCATGTCTCGTTGTGGTCTTTGCTTCACAGAAATTACGACATTACATGCTCACTCATAAGACTAAGTTGGTTGCAAGAATTGATCCATTAAAATACCTTCTCAATAAAGCAACACTTACTGGGCGACTGGCCAAATGGGTAATGATACTGAGTGAATTCGACATCGAGTATGTGGATAAAAAAACAATAAAAGGACAAGCCATCGCAGATCAATTAGCAGATGCTCCCATGATTGATGATGTTCCTCTAAATTCAGAATTTCCAGATGAATCCATTTTAACAATATCACGGGCAAAGCCATGGCAACTGTACTTTGATGGCTCATACACACAACATGGGGCAGGAGCTGGTATTCTCTTTATAACTCCTCAAGGCAATTCTATACCAAAATCATACCGCTTATCATTTCCTTGCACCAACAATATAGCGGAATATGAGGCATTAACAACAGGATTACGAATTGCAGTTCAATGGAAGATCCAGGAACTTCGTGTTTTTGGAGACTCCCAACTTTTTATCCGTCAAGCAACTGATGATTACCAAACAAAAGATGAAAAATTATTGCCTTATAAACAAATGGTGGATAATCTGAAACAGAACTTTACAAAGATAGACTTTGAGCAGATACCAAGAGAGCAGAATCACGCCGCAGATGCCATGGCTACAATTGCTTCATTGATTGATTTACCTCCAAACGAGACCCGCTATGAGTTCTTGGTGGATAACCTTTTGGTCCCTTCATATGAGATAATGCCTACTGAGATGATATGTGTTGTTGGTCCTGAATCCCAGTTATATGGTTCCATCTTCACATACCTTCGTGACAATACTTTACCTCCTGATCTATCAAATAACCAACGTCGTACTTTCATTCGCCAATCCTCTCGATATGTCATTTTAGCTGATATCCTATACCGGCGAGGTCTAGATGGCACTCTTCTTAGATGTCTAGAAAGCGACGAAGCTCAGATTGCGTTACGTGAAGTGCATGAAGGGATATGTGGTCCACATGCTAGTGGTCCTACCTTGGCCAAGAAACTCATCAGGACTGGATATTACTGGTCCAATATGGAGAAAGACTCATATCAGTTTGTCAAGAAATGTAAGCAATGTCAAATTCATGGAGACCTCATACATGCGCCGGCACAAGAACTACAACCACTTGCATCTCCTTGGCCCTTTTGTCAATGGGGACTCGATCTCATAGGCAAGATTCACCCTCCTTCTTCCAATGGTCATAAATTCATTATCACTGCCATAGAGTATTTCACAAAATGGATTGAAGCCATGTCTCTCACACAAGTCACTGGAAAACAAATTGCTACTTTCATCCTTAACTATATCATTTGCCGATATGGTATTCCTAAGTCCATTATTACTGATAACGGGCGTCCCTTCAAAAATCAGGATGTTTGTGAACTCTGTGACCGCTTCCATATTTCTCATCGTTTCTCCACACCATATTACCCCCAAGGTAATGGCCAAGCTGAGGCGTCTAATAAAACAATTCTTAAAATCCTCAAAAAGACAGTCGACGACGCTGGCCATAACTGGCATATCCAACTCAATCCTGCACTTTGGGCCTACCGCACAAGTGTCTGCACACCTACAAGAGCTACACCATATTCACTTGTATACGGCGCTGAAGCCATCTTGCCTATTGAGGTCGAGTTACCTTCTTTACGAGTCTCTTTGCAAAACATCATCGCTGATGAAGATTACAGGGTCTCTCGCTTACAAGAACTAGAACTGTTGGATGAACGGAGACAAACTGATTTTAATCATCTCAAGGCTTACCAACAATGAATGAGTCACAGCTACAGTCACAAAGTCAAGCCTCGCACATTTGAGGTAGGTGACTTGGTTCTCAGAGAAAATCCCAAAAATCAGCAAGACAGAGAGAAGAAGGGCAAGTTTGAACCAAACTGGCTGGGTCCTTACATCGTTACAGTAGTCTATGGATCTGGGGCATATCAGCTCTCTACTACAGAAGGTGAACCTTTGGAGGATCCTATCAACAGCATGCATCTTCGCAGATTTTAGACATAGTTCTCTGGAATATCCTAATTCAAAAATACAAAAAAATCAAAAAAATTCAAAAATACAAAAAAATTATAAAACAAAAAAATCGTTACTCGGTGAAAACCTGCCAAACAGGCGCCTTGTGACACAAAAAACATTGAAAAATCAAAAAGTAAAGAGAAATAATTTCGTCCAACGGTGAAAACCACTTCGGTGGCGCCCTGGGCAAGTACCATGGTGAAAACTGGGTTCCCAGTGCCATGCGTAGAGATATTGCTCCTCCCTCCTTCAGGATTCTCTTTCATCATTTCACTTTGCACACACTCACAACCTATTCACTCACAATAAACTTACCCATTCCCATCATGGCTTGTTATTGATCTACCTAAGATTGGTTAGCCATTCACAATAAACCCCCCTTTTTCACTCCCTTTCCATCCATAATAAATCTGATCCTATCTATGGCTAAGGCAAATCCTACGTCAAGTGATGGGTGTGGAACTGAGAACATCACATGTTTCAAGGAGTACAGTTTCTTCCAGTTTTCTCCAGTCTATTCGCGCACAATCCGCAATAAAGCAACATTTGCATCACAGATCCGCAATAAAGTTTCATCTTCTCCACAATAAAGTATCAGTTTCATGGATTCAGTCAGTTTCAGATGAGACACAGCAGCAATAATGGGCTTCAATAAAATCAAATCTTTCAACAGACTCAGACAACATATGGTTCAGTGCTATCTATCTTTTCTGTGAAAGTAAACATTGTGACCACAATCAAATAAGACTTATACAAGTGACAAGCGACACTAAACTTGAGGACTACAGTGGATGTTGGTGTTGAGTCTTGGTTTTCTTTTGATTTTATCTTTTTGGTGACATGTCTTTTAGCTTTTTCGGGATGTCTTTGACTAGAGATTCTATCTCCAGGATGTCTTTGACTAGAAAGGCGAGGATGGGGTATCGTCACCTACTTGTATTTGTTGTCTGTGGATTGTCTTTTAGTAATGCTATGACTTGTCCAAGGATATGAGGACACTGTGAGTCTAGTATGAACTAGGACATTCCTTGTTTGTGACTGTCTTATCTCCATGCAAACGGGTACAATGATTTTCTGGGTCGAACATATGCCTTGATTGTCATAACCTACTTGCCATAATAAGCTCAATGATGATAACGCACAAGAAGCTCTTTCACTTTCATATCTTCTATCTTCCATCCCCCCTTTCTTGATTGACTTCCATCGTCCTTCTCAAGTCCGCGTAGCCTGCTATCACATGACTGAGTATAATGACACACCAAAAACATTTGCATTTCATGTAGTTGCACCTGCATTACCACATATAAGTATTTCACACATACATATAGATATCACAACTGCATCACATCCTGCACACAACACCTGTTAGCACAATTTACATTTGCATTATCATATTCATTTTCATCACATACATTCACATTTGCATCATGCATCGCATATACAACATAAAAGAACAAATATATATTGCATTGCATCATATACATATTTGCATCCATATCATAAGCATACATTCTAAGAACATCTCATCACATAGGTACACATGCATATAGCTGCCGCAAAAATGAATCATCTCTCATATATATAATCAAAAATGTCATGATACAATGATGTCAAAAAATCATATGGCTACAATCACCCGCAGGTGTCTACAATACAAAAAATGGTACAAATACTGATACAAGGGAGCCCTCTATGGCTATGATGAACTCCCTCCCTCGGAGCTTCCTGGCCTAGACGGAATCTGAGCCCTAGAAGGACCCGCTCCAGGATCACCCTACCTGTCTGGTGGTGGTGGAGGACCCATGACCCCACCACTTGATGCCTGTCTCCTCCGGCTCCCTCCCGTAGCTGTCGCTGTCCATGATGGTCTATGGAAGCTCCTCGCCCACTGATGTGCTGGCACAGCACCATAATACAGGTCCCTCCAGTAGGCAATCTCCTCTCCGGCTCGCAGGACATATGCGTAGCCTGCTCCTGTGTCCTTCGTTACCTGCCTCCCTGTCCTCAGTGCTGTCTCAGCCTCAGTGTAGCGCTGAATCGCCTGATCCCTCTCCTGCTCAGTATCCCTGAGCCTGATCCTAAGTCGGTCCCTCTCTCTCTCCAGCTCCTAGATCTCGTCTACCTGGCCTTGGCAGATCTCCCTGAGCTCAATCAGCTCATCCTCCTCTGGATCCCCACCCTCTGCCTCTGCTCGTGGCTCTCCCTCTGTGGGTGCCTACCCTTGTACCTGTCCCTGTACCTGTACTGGTGCCTGAACGGGTACCTATCTCGGTACATGCCTAGGTCCCTGTACCTGTCTCTGTCCATGTGCCTGTACTGGCACCTGTCCCTGCACCTGTCCCTGTCTCTGTCCCTGTGCTCTAGGACCCTGTGCTGCTGGTACCTACAGGGGCACTCCATCGTGACCCCTCACCACCTGGGCCTGTCCCTCCTGTCCACCCTCTCTCCGAGGTGCCACCCTCCTCTCCCCAACTACTCCCCTCTGCCACCGTCAGCCTCTACCCCCATCACCCCCACCATCATCATCATCATCTCCTCCTCCATCTCCATCCAGTAGCTCTCCTGGATCAGGCAATCGGGGGAATGGATGCTCTGCCCAATACGTTGTATACTCTGCATCCATCCCGGCGTCCTCAATCTCAGGCCACATGTCCCAAGGAAGAGGTATCATCTCTGCCAGCTGTGTGACTACCTGATCATATGACAATAAAGGCCCGAACTGCGCTTGATCCCTAACTGTACGGGCATACATACCCGAGCCTCGTGGCAGCCTCTGAATCCGGCCAAACTGTCGGCCAATCCTGTCTACCAGCTGCCTCTCCAGTATATAGGGCGTCTGCCCAATCAAATACCTACTTTGGAAGGTGTAAGGCAGCTCCACTGCATCATCCTCCCACTCCTCGCATCCCAAATACGGCCTCCAGATGATGACATCAATGTCATCTATCACTCGTCGCCAATACTCTAACCTGTCAATCCGAGGCTGTGAAGTGATCATGTCGTACAGATGAACAAAACTCCGTCCATGACCTCTCCCTCTGAAGTGTATCGACCGCGTGATAGGCAGATGCTCATATGCCCAAACCTACAGTAGTGTCACTCCACAACCCAGTCCCACTGACCCATGGTAGACAAACTGGTGAAGCTCATAATATAGGTGGGCCAAAACACATGGACCCCACGCATATCTGGTGTGTTGCATCACCAATATCTCCAGTGCTCCTCCCCAGCCCACTGCCAACCCCCGTGTCGCTCTGTCCGGACATAGGAACCCACTGATAGCTCCTCCAATCACAGCTAGCAAAGCTAACCCTGTCGCAGTCATGGTATCCCATGCCACATGTCCTACTCTCATCTCTAGGCCGGGATCCTGAAACACCCATCTCAAAGCCTCTCTGTCTCCGTCGCGATCGTATGGAATCAGCTCTCCATCGATCGGTATCCACAGAATCCTGTAGACATCCTTAAGGGTGACTGTCATCTCACCCATCGGCAAATGAAATGTGCATGTCTCTGAATGCCATCTCTCGACCAGCGCAGTCAGCAAACCCATGTTTGCCCGAAACTCAGGCACATACAATACATGTCTCAAACCCATCTCCTCGATGGCAGCTCTATCCTGAAAAGACAACTCCGGTCGCAACCTCTGTGTGGACGGGAATCTCTCCCGTGACTCTAGCATAGGCAAATACTCCTGCAATCAAACAAATCAATCATGTCAGTCATGGTGGCATTCACTGTTCATCACAAAATGCTACTCGCTATCTAAATGCATATGGTCATCTATCTCAGTGACACTCACTGTTCATCACAAAGTGTTGCTATCTATCCTAGTAGTGCTCCCTGTTCATCACAAAGTACTACGTGTGTGACATTCCCTGTTCATCACAGAGTGTTACTCACATTTTGCACTCCCTGTTCATCACAAAGTGCTACTCATACTTTGGGTACTCCCTGTTCAGCACAAAGTACTATATCTTGGTGCTCCCTGTTCATCACAAAGTGCCTTGCTCTATCCTAGTCTTCCTAGAGGACCTGCTTGAGTGTATCCTCTCAGCAGCTTATCCAATCGACAGCGTATGTTCATCACAGAACTGCCGATTTGACCTAGAAGACCAAAACCTTGCATTTTTAGACATAAACGTGTTTCTAACTCACAAACGCGCCTATAGACTGCACAAGCGCACCTGAACAACGCAAACGCGCCTATTTGACATAAATGTGCCTACATTATTCATAAACGCGACTTTGGCACACAAACGCCCCTTCAGGATGCAGACGCGCCCGCATTAGACACAAACGCGGTTCCAGACACAGACGCGCCTGGCACGGACACAGACGCGCCTGGCGGACACAGACGCGCCTGGCACTGACACAGACACAGTTGCACGTTTTTGCACTTTTTTTGTGCCCTATTCCTAAGCACATTTATTGCTAACTAGCATGCATTAATGACAAAATTGAATGCGTCAAAGTACGAGGAGGTTTGGTGGTACTCACCGGCTCTCCTGCCTCTGCTGGTCTCTGAAATCGGCGAACGCGGTCGAATCTGTGTATGAAAACCATCGCTGCTGACTGCTGCTGCTCTCTTTCTCGCTCTGCACTGTGATCTCGTGAGGGTGTAGATGACAATGAGGATGTCTTTTGCCCGTGGTCTATCTTATAGCCTACCCTAGCCCTCGCCTTCATTTCCCGAGTCAGTCTTCATTATCCCGTGACTTTGTCACTTTATTCGACCATTCCATTCTAGCCTTTCTTTCTTATCGAGAGATTGTCTGCAATCTTTTCAGACTTTTTCATCCAATCTCTCGAGGGGGCATATCATTCCCATCCTGGGGCAACTCTGTATCAGTTCATCTTATCTTCTTTGAAACAACGTGACAAGCCGCATTGTCTCAAAGAGGGGCAAAATGTAGACACCTAAAATTGTCATGTCTAATTAAATAAATATTATTTATTTAATTATCTAAGCCTAATTCTTCTATTAATTAAATAAATCCTTATTTATTTAATTAATTCATTTATCCTCTTCTAGCCTTATTTCTCATTTAAATAAATACATTTAGTTATTTAAATTATCCTTTTCCTAAATTAAATAAATATTTTATTTATTTAATTGATCCTACTTCTTCTATTAATTAAATAAATCTTTATTTATTTAATTAATTCATTAACCTTTTCTACACGACACATGTCATTCATCTCTTAATTCCTACACTACCTACCTCTTTCATTATTTTACTATTTCTTCTACCTACCCTCTAATCATAGCCGACCTCCTTTTTGCACCTCTCAATCTTATCCCTCCATTTCATATTGTGTCTTCTATTTAAGGAGATGCCTTCTTCATTATCAAACCCTAATGACCTAATCGACAATTTGGAGGACTTGACTACACTACGATCCTACTTGCAACCACATTCCGTTCTTTGTTGAGCTCTTGTGCACATAAAATCTGAGAGCAAATATATCAAGCAAGATCAATGGAGATAGGAAGAATGAAGATCAAAACCCTATTGGACATGTGATGGTATAATCTTTGTGATTTCATTTGATTTGCATTGTCTTAGGTAATCTTCATATGTTATGGTGGATCTTTGTTGATTGTTAGGCTAGGGTTTTGTGGTTGGATTCATTTAGCCTTTCAATCTTGTTATTATTGTTATCCATTTTCACCATACACAGGTATTTTGTGAGACATTTTCCAATGTTTTTGGTATTTTGATGATTGTTTTGAATGTTTGTGGATTTTGTGAGATAGTTTTAAATGAAGAACTTTAATGAATCACAAGACAATGTAGAATCCACTTCCATCAATAGTTTAAGGGAATTGCCCCCAAGTGTAGACATGACTATGAAAAAGTGGGATGCAAGACGCATGAAGTACTATCTTTGATTACAGATCAAATAACAAGCCATGGTTTGGATGGATGGATGTGTGTATGTATGAATGTGATCGCAATGAGCCTGAAAGATACTGGAGCCATTGTCTTTATGGGTGGCGCCTGTTTGCCAGGTTTTCACCATCGCACTTACCCAAGGTGCCACCGGAGTGGTTGTTCACCATTTGGATGCATGATTTTTCTTTACTTTTTGAATGTTTTTGTATTTCTTTAGGACATTTTTCTGAATGTTTTTGGTATTTTCTAATATGCAGGGGAGCCTGATGCTCTGTATAGCTTAGGTATAAAATCGTTTGAGGTGCATGTTGTTAATTAGATCTGCAAGCAATTCTCCTTCTGATGTAGCCAACTAATATGCCCCGGACCCGAATACAACAGCGACAACATATGGGCCCAGCCAGTTTGATTCAAACTTTCCCTGATGTTCTTTGTGTGGTTGGTTGCGAGGATTCTCTCATAGAACAAGATCACCTACCTCAAATGTACGAGATCTAACTCGGTGATTGTAGCTTCTACTCATGCGCTGCTGATAGGCTTTGAGGTGATTGTATGCAGCTTGTCGCTTCTCATCAAGTAACTCTAAGTCCTGAAGATGGGATACTCTGTAGGCTTCATCATCTATTAGATTATGCAAGGAAACTCGTAATGATGGTATCTCAACCTCAATAGGTAAGATAGCTTCTGCACCATAGACCAATGAATAAGGAGTTGCACCTGTAGGGGTTCGAATGCTAGTTCGATATGCCCATAGTGCTGGATTTAGTTGAACGTGCCAATCATGGCCGGCATCATTGACTATCTTCTTGAGGATTCTCAATATGTTTTTATTGGATGCTTCAGCCTGACCATTGCCTTGTGGGTAATAGGGAGTGGAAAAGCGGTGTTGGATATGAAATTTCTCACAAAGTTCACGGACATCCTGATTTTTGAAAGGAAGACCGTTATTTGTGATGATGGACATGGGCACACCATACCGGCAGATGATGTAGTTGAGGATGAATGAGGCGATCTGCTTGCCGGTGACTTGGGTAAGTGGAACAGCTTCGATCCACTTGGTGAAATATTCGGTGGCGGTAATAATGAATTTATGGCCATTGGATGAAGATGGATGGATTTTACCCACAAGGTCAAGACCCCATTGACAAAAAGGCCATGGTGTTGTGATTGGTTGCAGTTCCTAGGCTGGTGCATGTATTAGGTCGCCATGAACTTGACATTTCTTGCATTTTCTGACAAAGTAGTAGGAATCTTTTTCCATAGATGGCCAATAGTATCCATTGCGCAGGAGTTTCTTAGCAAGTGATGGACCACTTGAATGAGTCCCGCAAATGCCTTCATGGACTTCTTCCAAAGCCTTTGTTATCTCACCTTGTTCCAGACATCAAAGGAGAGTACCATCAAGACCACGTCGGTATAGGGTGTCAGCAATAATAGTATATCGAGCAGTTTGGCGAATAAAGGTTTTACGTTGGTTATTCGATTGGTTGGGAGGAAGGGTGTGATCGCGGAGATAGGTGTAGAATTCACCATACCATGGGGATTCAGAACCAACAAGGTGACATATCATTTCGGATTCAGGGATATCATAAGCAGGAATCCAAAGTTGTTCGACCAAGAACTCGTAGCGTGTTGAATTTTGTGGAAGATCTAGGAGAGATGCGATGGTAGCCATAGCGTCAGCAGCTCGATTCTGATCTCTTGGTATCTGCTAAAAAGTGATAGTAGTAAATGATGTCTTTAGAGTGTCCACCATTTGCTTATATGGCATGAGTTTATCATCCTTGGTCTGATACTCATCGGTTGCTTATCGAATGACCAGTTGTGAGTCGCCATATACTTGCAGTTCTTGTAATTTCCATTGTATGGCTAGCCTGAGTCCTGTGATCAAGGCCTCATACTCTGCTATGTTGTTTGTGCATGGAAATGTGAGCCTGTAAGACTTCGGGATGCTATCACCCTGAGGTGTGATAAACAGAATGCCTGCCCCCGAGCCGTGCCTAGTGTATGAACCATCAAAATATAGTTTCCATGGTTGTGTTGTTGTGATCATGAATATCTCTTCATCTAGAAAATTGGAAATGAGAGGATGATCGCCTATGAGTGGTGCATCGGCCAACTGATCTGCAATAACTTGACCTTTGATAGCTTTACGGTCTACATACTCAATGTCAAATTCACTTAGAATCATCACCCATTTGGCCAAGCGGCCTGTCAATGCTGCTTTGCTGAGTAAATACTTGAGTGGATCAATCTTTGCAATGAGTTGTACCTTGTGTGTTAACAGATAGTGCCTCAGTTTAGTGGCTGTCAGGATTACTGCTAGGCAAGCTCGCTCAATAGGTGTGTAATTGAGTTCATAGCCCACCAGTGTGCGAGAGATGTAGTAAACAACACACTCTTTTCCTTCTGCATTATGTTGTGCCAGTAGTACACCCAATGTTGTACTTGTTGCTGAGATATAGAGTAACAATGGTCTACTTGGATCTGGTGGCATCAACAATGGTGGATTTATGAGATAGTCTTTAAGCGTCTGAAATGCTTGTTGGCATCGGCCATCCCACTGAAAGCTGATATTCTTGTGTAGCAGGTGTGTGAATGGGTGACACTTATCAGCTAATTGTGCAATGAATCTTCAGATGGATTGAAGTCGTCCTTGTAGGGTCCTTAACTGACTGATATTCTTTGGAGGTGGCATGTCCATGATTGCTTTTACCTTTGCTGGGTCGACCTCAATACCTTTGCTTGAGACAATGTATCCTAGAAGCTTCCCAGAGGTCACTCCAAAGACACATTTCTTTGGGTTGAGTCGAACATGATATTCTTCTAGTCTATCAAAGATTCTCTCTAATATGTCCAAATGACCTTCTCTAGTGAGTGATTTTGCTAGTAAGTCATCAACATAATCTTTCATCATAGTATGCATCATGTCATGGAAGATGGTGGTCATTGCTCTTTGATAAGTTGCTCCTGCATTCTTTAGACCAAAAGGCATTACATTCCAGCAATATGTGCCCCATGGACATGTGAAGGTTGTCTTATGTTGATCTTTCGGTACGATCTTTATCTGATTGTATCCTGAAAAGCCATCCATGAGTGAAAGCATGGCATGTCCTGCTGTCAGATCCACTATGATGTCGATATTTGGAAGGGGGAAGTCATCCTTAGGACATGCCCTGTTTAGATCTCTGAAGTCAGTACAAATGCGGATGCCCCCTTTTGGTTTGCCGACAGGCACAATATTGGAGATCCATTCTGCATAATCAATTGGTCTAATGAAACCAACATCTAGGAGTTTCTTGAGTTTTGTTTTGACTAGTACTGCAATCTGAGGATGCATCTTATGAAGCTTTTGCTTGACAGGTTTGGCTCCTTCTGCTACAGTAAGGTGATGCATGACTAAATCAAGATCAAGCCCAGGCATGTCTACATATGACCATGCGAAGATGATCTGACACTTCTGGAAGAACTCTATAAATTTAAGTTGTTCCTCTGGAGTGAAAAGAGATGCGAGATGTATGAGATGAGGATTTTCAGGAGTCCCCACATTGTATTCTTTGATTTCCTCGATAAGAATCGTTGATCATTCCTGTTGTGCATTAGCAGGGAGAATGTCAAACCCTTCATCCTCAGGTGCCTCAGAGAGGTTTTCACCATTGGATACGCTCTTTCTTTTTGCTTTTGTCGGATCAAACAGTGCCACAGTATGGTTTTCACTAGAAGATCCATGTTTTATTGTTATTTTTTTGCAGCTAAAAGGTTTGGCATCCGCCCCGAAGTATGCTATGCTATTAAGTTCAATGGCGAATCCAGCTTTGTGATCCCCGCTTGGTAGGTTATCCCTTAATTCCAAAAAGTCAATGATAGCCTCATCGTTTTGGAAGAAGTCAAGACATGGGAGATTTGGTTGGTTCCATTCGATGAGTTTAGGGTGGATAATGGGAATTACTTCATCGATTAGGTTAAGTGCATTAGATGTATCAGTGAGGGTTAAGACGTTATGGTGAAGGTCATCAATGGTACTCTCCCTGTCAGAATCAGGCATAGGATGAGACGTAGGGTCTGTGGAAGATGTTTCCAGTTCAGGAACCCAAGTGGTCTTTATCTGTGCTTCTCCGTAAGCAAGGATGTCTTTGCGTGGTGGAGGTAGTGATGTGTCTTCCTCATCTGAAGTGTTAAGTTGTACAAAATCAAATTCCCACTCATGTGAGTCGATTTCTGAGTCACTTTCTAGCATCCGATTACTATACCATACTGGGATGTCTTTTGAGTTAAATACTGCAGGTGTGATTGGTTGATGTACCTTTGTAGTGATCGGTGCTGCAGGGCGGTCAATGGGGATAAAAGAATATGGTATTGGGAGTATTGGCAGTGTTGACTCAGTGGCTTCTGCTAGAACTCCTGGTGCCATAGATGCTGCTGCGGGTTCTGATACAGTTGTTGCTGCTAATGGTACTATTGATGTGATGGCTGCTGCGGATGGGATTACTGGTTTGATTGGTGGGATGATTGGTATTGTAGATGGTGGTGTTGGGATTTTGAGCCTCGGTGGGGCAGTTGCGATGGTGTTTGATGCCACTTTGATAATGAAAGGGGTCCTTTTTGCAGTAGGCTGACATAATGGTTTGCTGGGTTTTCCTTTGAATTTGAGTTTAGGAAAGATCTTTTTTTCAAAGCCTAGGCCTATATTACCTTTGGGCTTGAATTCCAGTAGTAGAGGTTCATGTCGTCCTTGTTTGCAATATCCCAAAGCACTCTGACCATCATACCCCATTCTTTGCATAATGAGGAGACCTTTGCCATATTGATCCGTAGGAAGCTTAACTTGTGGTATATCAGTGGTGATGGGATCTTTGTAGATCCATTCTGCTAGGTCCTCATCTTGGGTTTCTTCCTCTTGACTCTTTCCAAGGATGAAAGGCGTCAAAGCACATGCTGGCGTGATCAGTGGTTGCTGGAGTAACTGATGTGGTTTACCATGTGTTCTAGGAGAAGTGGGCATTTGTCCCACACAAAAGAGTTGACTCAAGTTGTATTCCCCAAGACCTTCCTCTGCTATCTTCATCTTAAGCTTTTCTTGTTTGGGTATAGTGGTGTTCGAACTGGCAAGAGAGGCGGGACTTATATATGATGTGGAGGAAATGGCTTCTCTATTATTAGGAATAGTAATCTCTAGTTGATGGCTGATATTATGGCAAAACGCAAAGGGATTTGCATCGCCCAAGATTGTGATCTCTACACCATTATGTGGGAACCTGAAACATTGATGGTAGGTAGATGGAACATCTTGCATGGCATGTATCCAAGGTCTCCCTAATAATAGATTGTATGGCAGAGGAAGGTCCAGAACCTGACAGATGATGTGCTTTACCACAAGGCCCACTTGGATTGGTAGTACCACGGCTCCTTTAGATGAACGTTCTGCATCATCATAGGCTTTGATTGTGATCTTCTTACGAGGATCCACTGATTCTACTACATATCCTAATGCTATGACCAACTATAGTGTACAAATATTCAGGCCTGCTCCATTATCAATCAAGACTCGCTTGATCCTATGCTGGTTAATAAAGCCTTCAATGTGTAGCGAAGCGTTATGAGGTTGTTGGAAGGAAGAGTTGTCACTTTTGGAAAAAGTGAGACAAGGTGATGACTTGAGACTTCCAACCATGGCTTGAAATTGGTCTGTATTCAGATTTGCAAGGACTGATGCCTCTTGGAGTGTTTGATCCAAGATAGTTTTATGGGATGGCGATAGGCACAATAGTTCTAAAATGGATATAAGCGCAGGTGTTTTGTCTAATTTTTCCATAAGATTGTATTGCTTTGGGATGGAGGTGGTGCCTTATGGAGCTGCCTTTATGGTGACCTTGCCACGACGTGTAACAACATTGCAATTTGAGTTGGGATTTTTGAAGGTTATAGTTGCAACTTGTTCACTGGCATCATACAAGTGATTTACAGTATAATTATACGCAGCTTGTGTATAATCAGTGGTATCAGTGCCTCTCCTAGAAGTGGAAGGACCCCTTTGATCTTGTGATGGAAGTGGATTTTTGAACATCAGATGATCATTATTTGTTGTTTTTGGGTCATGTCCTTCAATTTCAATTTCTCCTCGGTCAATAAGATCCTGAATAAGATCTTTTAATCGGTGACAATTACTTGTCTTGTGTCCTCTTCCTTGGTAGAAATCACAGTGTTCAGTATCTCACCACCATGCGGGTTTGACCTGAGGTTCATAGTTTGATGTTTTAGGGAGAGTGACCAAATTTTGAGAAATGAGTTGTTGCAATACTGTTTCAATGGGTTCCCCTAAGGGAGTGTATGTGCGTTTCTATTTTTGTTGACGAGGTCTTGGTTCATTGTGAGATGTGATGTGACCTTGATTCGAAGGAACATTCGTGTTGTTCTGAGGTGGAGGATTTTGTCCGGCAAACCGAACCACAGGTTGTGCATTTTGGATAGTCTGGGCATCCACAACCCCATCGTTGACGATATTCTTGTTTTTGTTCCAGAAGCTTGGTTTATCACTATTGAAGCGTGGGCGAGGACCATCCTTTGATTCATTATAGATATTGATGAGTCCTTTCTTGATGAGTTCTTGTTCACACTTCAAACCCTTGGTGATCATATCATTAAAAGAGTCTGTGTCTTTGACATCCAGGTGAAATTCCATTTCTTCGTTTAAGTTGGAAATGAATATTTCCACTAGTTCTCGTTCAGGTAACTGAAGAGAACGTCTACTAGACATTTGACGCCATCGTTGCAGGAATACTGAGAATAGTTCACCTGGTTTTTGTTTAGTGTTGCACAGATCAGCCATGGTGATGTCGTGTTCAATGTTATGAGAGTAATGAGCTAGGAATTTCTGGATGAGTTCCTCAAATGTTCTAATGCCACCTGATAGTCGGGAAAACCATGATGTGGTTGTTCCTCCCAAGCTTTGGGGAAAAAGGCGCATTAGGTATGTGTCTTCATATGCTACTTCGAGACAAGTGGAATGAAATTCTCGGACATGATCGCGGGGATCCCCCTTTCCTCTATATTTTTCAAATTTGGGTGTTTCGAATCCTCGTGGAAATGGTGGCATGTAAAGATTCCTATCAAAAGGATAGGGACAGATGTCGTTGAGTGAGAATTGATTGGTCTTGACACCACTATGAAGTTGTTGGGTGTTAGTGAACAGATTATCCTCTTACTTAATTTCTCTTAACTTACTCTATGCCCAATGTTATGAAGAGAACAGAATCTTTCACTACAGTTGAGAAAGTATTAGTTTCACTTTAACTTCCTCTCTGAATTTTTCTAAAGGTACAGCTCCCTTATCTGATTTACAATGAATTCAGTTTTTGTTTTTTTTTAACAATCACACTTTTTCCTGAAAGTGCATAAGGTTCTCTCAACTACTCCTAGGTAATGAGGTAATTACAAAATACAGATCGCAGATAGAAAAATTCACACACATATAATCAACAAAATCTATTTCAAAGAATGGATTTTCTGCTAGATTTTCCACATATATCTAAACAAGAAAAAGATGAACTTACAACTAACCAACAGCAATAAGGAGATTTCAAATCGCTGAATTATCTCCACAAAGTGATAACAATTCAACACTCAGAACGCAAAGTTTCAAAGTATAACTCGAAATCTTTCATATATGTATATCCAACTTCAATGCACAAAGTCTTTGAAAGCTAAAACATGCATACACTATCCTTCCTCACTGTTCTATATGCTAAAAAAATCCCCTAAAACAGTTTAATGCCCCAGCATTTATAGTTACTTTTGAAATCTCGATAGGGCCTCCCGTAAAACTCAGCCCTATCGGATTAATACAAGAAACCGTTATAAAACTAAAAAGAAGTTAACAAAAAGATAGAACGCCAGCAGGTGACGATTCAATTTCCGCTATATTCGCCAGCTTCTTCTTCATTTCCGATGATCTGACGTACCAGCTTCCAGCTCTGGAAAGAAGACATGAATTCTTGCGTGGCCTGTGAGTGCAGGTTCTTTAAACTCATCAGCCGGGCTCTACATGCATCCTTCTGCCACCTGTATTCCTTCATCTTTAGGCTCTGACATGGCATCAGTTTCTCATTGAGGCGCAGCATGGATTCTATACCTGCCAATGAAGTGAAATCATCGACCTTGGGCGTTTCTTTGTCCCTAATCCGCTCGACTGCTTCGGTGAAATTTTTCAAAGTGATAACAATTCAACACTCAGAATGCAAAGTTTCAAAGTTTCAAAGTTTCATAGAGCCTTTTGTGCCAATCTCGGGAATTATTAGATACCAATTTTTTCATGATGGCCACTAGATTCTTATTGCTAGACTCTGCCTGTCCATTTCCCTGTGGGAAATAATCTGATGAATGTGCTAATGATACCCCATGCTCATAACAGAAAAGTGATATTTCCTCTGATGAGAAATAAGTGGCATTATTTGAAACCACTTTCTGAGGTACATCGAATCTAACGAAAATTTGCTCCATCAGAAATTCACATACCACTTGAGAGTTAGATTTCTTCGTTGGGATCGCCTCCACCCATTTAGTGAAATAATCTGTTGCTGTTAGAATGTAGATATGTCCAGCGCTTGATGGAGGATTTATAGGCCCAATAAATTCAATGCCCCATTGTTGAAAAGGTTCATCAATTACTACAGGTCTGAGAGGTAATGCTGCTAATTGAGGATGTTCAGTAAAAAGTTGACATTTTTTACAGTTTTTCACAAACTTATAAGCATCTTTGAACATACCTGGCCAGTAAAAACAACTCCTGAGAATTTTAAAGGCAGTAACAGTGGATGAAAAGTGCCCTCCGCAAGCCTCAGAATGGTACGCCTTTAACAATTTTCCTTGTTGCTCTGTATCCACGCACCTTAAGAATGTTCCATCAATTCCCCTCTTATATAGAACACCATCTGAAATTACATATTTGGCAGCTTTCAGCCTGAGATTTTGTCTTTCTTTATAATTCATATTCGATGGGCATTCACCATATGAAAGAAAATATGCAATGTCAGAGAACCAAGGATCTATTAGACTGACCAGCATCTCTATTCTCAGCTATCATTTTGCACAAACCACGCCCCCTTACCAGAGAAGTAGGTTTGATTGTTAAATCATATTCTTGCACTTTAGCTACCCAAGTCGCTCGTTTATTCATTCCTACTTCTTGCTGAGTCAAGATACTTTTGACTGCGGTCTCGGGCACATATACAACAGAGTGAGAGTGTAGTATGTAATACCTGAATTGTTTCAATGCCCTCACTACAGCAAAGGCATGTTTTTCTATTGGACTATAATTTAATTCGTGCTTCTTTAATGGAACACTCATGAAGGCGATTGGAGCTTCTTTTCCTTCATCATTGGGTTGGGTTAAAATACTAGATAGAGAATGCTCAGAAGTGTAACAATAAATAATGAAGTCTCTCTCAAAATTAGGGCTTACCAGCATTGGAGCACTTGCAATAGCTGTTTTGATGTCTTCAAAAGCTTTCTTACCCTCCTCTTGCCATCTGAAAGGACGTTTCTCGCTCATCATGTCTAGCATGTATCTCACTTTTTCAGAAAATTCAGGTACAAAACTTCTCAGGAAATTGATCTGACCAAAGAAAGATTTCAAATCACTTCTATTTGTAGGCAGAACTAGCTTTTGTATTGCTTTTACCCTCTCTGGATCGATTTTTACACCTTCTTTAGAGACAATATGCCCGAGCAATTTACCTTCTTCAACGAAGAAAATAGACTTCTTCGGATTCAAAGATATACCATGTTGTCTACATCTTTCCAGCACTTTCTCTAAGTCCTTCAAATGATGTTTCCTTCTTTTAGAATAGACAGTTAAATCATCAAGATATATAACAATTATCTTATCCCGCAGGTCTTTGAAAGAGGAATTCATCGCTCGCTGGAAAGTAGCTCCAGTATTAATCAGACCGAAAGGCATCCGGTTGTAAGCAAAAGTACCCCAGGGAGTGATGAAGGTTGTTTTATGCTGGTCTTCTGGGGCGACACTAATCTGATTATATCCTGAGTAACCATCCAGCATCGACATTACTTCAGATCCAGCTACTGACTGCAAGACATGATCCATAGTAGGAAGTGCATAGTTATCTTTAAGGCTTGCTTGATTCAGATTCCTAAAGTCTACACAAATCCTTATTTCACCGTTCTTTTTCCTCACCGGAACGATATTTGCCACCCATGTTGAATGATGTATTGGGTAAATTATACGAGCCTTCAACATCTTTTCCACCTCTCTAAAAATGGCTTCTGAGACTTTAGGGTTATAATTTCTAAGCTTTTGTCTGAAGGTGGTAGCCCCTGGTTTCAATGGTATGTGATGCACGAATTCACCATTTCTGAAATTTTTTAAGTCGCCATAACCCCATGCAAAAACATCTCGATATTGGATTAAAAGCTCGGATAAGTTCTTCTTTTCCCTTGCAGAACAAGTTTTGCCTATAGAGATCAGCTTAGGATCCTCTTCGCTTCCAATGTTGATCTTCTCATGTTCCCCTTTATTTTCATTAGAACCAACATCTTTCCTTAAAATACTGTCATCTTTTCTACCAAAAAGATGTTCCAAAGAAACCAGACCTTTGGGAATCCTATTTCCTTGAAGTTGAATCACTTCCCCTGTTTCCGTTGATTCTTCACCGATTGGCTTTCCCCCATGTTCAGATCCTTCAAAAAGGATTTCAGCGAAATCTCCCGCGCAAGCCATGAATTCTTTTAATTGTTCATCATCATTAAAGACCTGCCAATGATTAATATTATCTGGGACTCTCGGTCTATATAACACCTCAATCCTGTAAGCATTGTTTTTGAATTCGGGATGGGGCAATAATAAAGATGCAGAGACAACTAAAGAATCAGCTTTGGTATTTTGAGCGCGAGGGATGAATTCAATAGAAAAGGCTTCAAATGACTCAATTTCATCCCAAACCAGATTTCTATAATGCCTCAGTCGATCATTTTTTACAGAGAATTGTTTTCTTACCTGCTTAACAATGAGTTCAGCATCCCCCTTTGCTTTTAGCTGCCGTATTCCCTTTTCCCTTGCTTCTTGTAAACCTAGAAGTAACGCTTCGTATTCTGCTGTATTATTTGTATTATGGAAATCCAGCTTGAAAGAAAAAGGGAAAATTTCTCCAGAAGGTGATATGAGTACTACACCAGCACCTGAGCCTGAGTTCGAGCAGCTTCCATCAAATTCTAAAGTCCACAAGGTTTCTTCAGCACTTACCGTGTTCTCTTCACATGACTTCTTGGGTAAGATGATATAATTCCCGAATTGACACTCCTCATATAATATCTATGCTTTGGGATTGTCAGAAGGTACCACAGTATATTTGTTTTTCGGCTCAGGTTCTAACTTTATTTTCTTCTTTCCCACGGGAATATATGCTTCGGACCAGTCCATTTTAATTTCTCCACCTATATCCTTGCAAAAAGTTCTGCTAAGTAGCATCCCATAGCTAGCTGGAATATCAGCCACCAGAATAGTAAGCTTCACTCTCTTTTCAGGACAAGCGTAAAGGACCGCTTGTACATCTTTTACTTGGCCAACCAGGGGTACCTGCTTCCCATCCATAGCATAGCAACACCCAAAAGTTTTTGTGAGCTCCAAACCAAGGGCTTTTGCAACTGGCTATGGCATAATATTGTCTGATGCTCCGGAATCGATAATACAATTACTAAGCCTTTGACCGTTTAACAACAAAGATATATAAAACAGATTGGGCTTTTTCTCCTCCGTTTCTTTCTGAACTGAATTAGCAGTGGCTTCAATATTCTTTGAGCATCTCTCGGATACGAAAGTGAGTTTATCAGCAGTTCCTACATCCTCAAAAACATTATCTGTAACATGTGCGCTAGTGACTGAACTTCCCTTCACGTATTGAACCAACTTATCTAACTCCTTAGGATTAAGCTTTAAATATTCAGCTGGTGAAATGGATATGGAAGAAGTTTTACAGAATTCTACAATATCAAAAGCTGAGGCACTAGCTTTCGTTTCAGCCCTGAACAAAATCTTAGGTTCCATGGTATCAGCCTGAACATGCTCCTTACCTTTAGAATTTGATACGTTTGGGGTGTTTCCAGGATAGAATTTTTTAATTCCTTTGGCCTCTAGTCATGACTGTGTAGGAAGGTTCTTGAAATGTTGTAAAAACATCACCTCCTCTCTCTGAATCAGATTCATATTCTAGGAAGTAGCTACTGGACTCATCTTTTTCTATATCCTTTTTTTCAATTATCGCTTTTGCCATAAGAGCGTTCTTTGCTAGCTGAACACAATTTAGCCAGTCAGGACATTCTCGTTCATCATGATCTGAAGTCATGTGGAAAGAACACATTGT
Organism: Cryptomeria japonica; assembly: GCF_030272615.1. Taxonomy (NCBI): domain Eukaryota; kingdom Viridiplantae; phylum Streptophyta; class Pinopsida; order Cupressales; family Cupressaceae; genus Cryptomeria; species Cryptomeria japonica. The sequence continues at coordinate 466,390,077 of NC_081412.1, read as the reverse complement.
TTCTTTAGGGGCTTCTTCGATTCGTAGTCTCGGCTGAGGAGCAGTTAATAGGGGAGTTCTCCCAAAATTTTGAGACTGCTGCTGTCTTTGAATGTCTTGATAAGGGGGAGGATACTGATTATGTGTTTTATTCTGCTGCCTCTTCATCATTGCTATGTCATTCATCAGTTTTTGTAAGATTGGGTCTGTGGGGGTAGCAGATGAAACAGTCCCGGGAGTATGTACCTCTCTTTTCCATTTACCGGCATTAATGAATGCATCCTCCAGTTGAATGGCCAACCTCTGAGCAGCGCCTAAATCAGCACAAGCATCTTTAATAAGATGAAAACTTATATCTGTTGGAACGGCATTAATAAAAAATGATTTCTGATTTTCTTCACTAGGTCTTGACGTTGTGGGAATTCTTTGAACCGGTCTATTGAACTTGGCCACAAACTCTCTCATAGGTTCATGCATATCTTTCTTCATTTGACTGAGTTGGGCAAATAGAGAACATTCATTTTCAGGGGTTTTAAATCTATTCTCAAAGGCATTTTTCATATCATCCCAACTAGTAATAGAAAGATGGGGCAAATGATTGAACCAATCAGCAGCAGCATCAGTCAAGGTTCGTACAAACAACCTCATAGCAACTTCCTGTGTAGGGACGCTTATAATAGTACAGGCAGAATGAAAAGCACTTAAGTGGTCATCTGTTGAGACTTTGCCATCTCCACTAAACTTGGGTAAAACCTCAGTAGCTCTTTTAGGAAGTGGTGCAGGATTCACGCCTAAATTCAGTGGACCTATGTTATGTCCCCAAGGTTGATTAACAGCCATGTTGGGTGGTACAACTTGCAAGGGTGAAACTGATATACAGGCTGGAATAAGGGCACTCAATGGAAGCAAGGATTGAACCAGAGGTGAGAAGGGGGAAGGCTTTGGTGGTGAGTTTGGCCTGCTTTGGGATTTGATGTGCTTCTTTTTAGGGTTGCTAAAATCTGACAAAAGTTTTAGGTTTTCTAACAACTCAAAGTTTTCATCAAGAATTCCCTTTTTTCTTTCCCCTCTTGTGTATCTACGAGTAGCCAGTTTCTAAACTACTGATGTGTTCAAGGTCTGGCAGGTGCCTGGGCTAGTCTATTCACAACAGCCGCCTCCTAAACTTCCGGCACTCCTCTCAAGAACTCGGCTCTTTCTTCCTCTATTTCCAGGACCACTAATATTTGCTGATAGTGTTGACCACTTCTACGTTCTCGCCAAGCAGTTGCCGCTAGGTCTGAAATTATGTCTTCTTGAGTATCTTCAAATCGAAGATTGGGTTGTAATACAGGAAAGATCTCGTTATGTTGAAGGACCATGGTTATAAATTACATTAAAGATTAAGTTTCCTTCAAAGGACTCGATTTTTTCCCCAGCAGAGTTGCCAAAAATCTGTTAGTGAACAAATTTTCCTCTTACTTAATTTCTCTTAACTTACTCTATGCCCAATGTTATGAAGAGAACAGAATCTTTCACTACAGTTGAGAAAGTATTAGTTTCACTTTAACTTCCTCTCTAAATTTTTCTAAAGGTACAGCTCCCTTATCTGATTTACAATGAATTCAGTTTTTGTTTTTTTTTAACAATCACACTTTTTCCTGAAAGTGCATAAGGTTCTCTCAACTACTCCTAGGTAATGAGGTAATTACAAAATACAGATCGCAGATAGAAAAATTCACACACATATAATCAACAAAATCTATTTCAAAGAATGGATTTTCTGCTAGATTTTCCACATATATCTAAACAAGAAAAAGATGAACTTACAACTAACCAACAGCAATAAGGAGATTTCAAATCGCTGAATTATCTCCACAAAGTGATAACAATTCAACACTCAGAACGCAAAGTTTCAAAGTATAACTCGAAATCTTTCATATATGTATATCCAACTTCAATGCACAAAGTCTTTGAAAGCTAAAACATGCATACACTATCCTTCCTCACTGTTCTATATGCTAAAAAAATCCCCTAAAACAGTTTAATGCCCCAGCATTTATAGTTACTTTTGAAATCTCGATAGGGCCTCCCGTAAAACTCAGCCCTATCGGATTAATACAAGAAACCATTATAAAACTAAAAAGCAGTTAACAAAAAGATAGAACGCCAGCAGGTGACGATTCAATTTCCGCTATATTCGCCGGCTTCTTCTTCATTTTCGACGGTCTGACGTACCAGCTTCCAGCTCTGGAAAGAAGACATGAATTATTGCGTGGCCTGTGAGTGCGGGTTCTTTAAACTCATCAGCCAGGCTCTACATGCATCCTTCTGCCACCTGTATTCCTTCATCTTTAGGCTCTGACATGGCATCAGTTTCTCATTGAGGCGCGGCATGGATTCTATACCTGCCAATGAAGTGAAATCATCGACCTTGGGCATTTCTTTGTCCCTAATCCGCTCGACTGCTTTGGTGAAATTTTTAGTTAACACTTCAATGTCCATGTTGCCTTCATCCAATTGTAGGATGCCTATGGGGTTGACAGTCTTCATGTCCTTAACCAGTTCCTTATGTATGTCTGTGATTTGATTCTTGATGCCCTGGACTTCTTTGATGGCTTCTTGGTAGATGGACTCCTTCCAGTTCATATTACTTTTCAGGATAAATAAGGTGCACGGGTCCACGGCCTTCATGGAGTTTTCACCTAAGAATTTGAGAACTCCAAACTTTTCAACCTCAATTACCCGGGAAACTATGGTTTGACACCATGACAATTCTGTCTCCCATACTGGTATTAAAGTTTGAATCTCCTCGAGCAATGCTTCACCCCCGGAATAGATACTAGTAATCTCTGAAATAAACTTGCTTCCTTGCTCTAATATGTCATTTACCCAACTAACCACAGCGTCAGACAGCAATTTTCCCCTCTGCGTTTGTTTCATCAATTTCTGGCTTTCGGCAGAATTTGGGTCGAATGGCTGAGGCAGCTGAATTATTGAGTTAGGCCCTAAATTAGTCAGCGAATTGATATATATGGCCATCGTCACCACCATTGTTTTCAATTCTTTCTTCTCCTTAGAATCTTTTTCTGATTGAGTGAGCATGTGGTCAGCAGAAAACTTAAAGAAATTATTGCCAGTATTCCTGTTAAGGGTACCTAGTTCAATAGAAGTGACTTTGAATCCTTCCTCATCAATTTCCCCTGACTCCCTTTTCTTCTTATAAGTAGCCACTTCCGCTGTGATTTTCCCCATCACCGGATCCTTAGTGAGACAAGCATCCATTTTCATTTTCTTTGCTTTAGACCCTCTAGCCGTGTACCTAGTGACAATGTCCTTTACTGGCGAGGCCACTGGTTGTAAACTCCGTTTCTTATTGATTGAATTTGACAACCATAAAGGAACAGTGGGGGTGGTTGATACCATCTGAGTGTCTTTAGTCGGAGTCAAAAACTTGGGTTGATCTGCCTTTGGTGTTTCAATGAACTGAACTTCATCGTCAGCTTCATCTCGAAAAGGAGACTTGTCACTTGAATCCCGCTCTGGTGATGTCATTTTCTGCTTCTGGGAACTAGGCTGCTTCAAAGCTTTGTTCCTGGAATGGGATCTCGTTCTAGGAGCCGTGACTTGGGAAGGGAACTTTATTTTCTTATCTGAGGCCAATGAATCACCTGCAACATGAGAAAGTGGAATGTCAGATTGAAGCGGTTCCGAGAGAGAAATCACCTTAGTAGAGGACTCAGTGATGTTTCCAGCCTTTTTCCTCTGCAGCCAATCATCCGTATAAGTTAATATGGACCTGGCTCTCCAATTAATATCATCATCTTCCTCCTTGCTCCAATCAACTGTCAAGAATTTTGTTTCATTTGATTCTTCCCATTCGGGTTCAACTAGACATGAACCATCCTCGACGATCCCTTGTGTTTTGAACTTCAAATTGAAAGAATTAATTTGCTGCAGGGTGAGTCTAAAATGGTCCTTTTTCAAGACTTCTTCTTCATTTTCACAATCTTCCCATAAATCTTCTAGCTGGGGAGCAACTGTTGAGTTGATTTCAAGGCCGAGGGTTAGAGTTGCATATCCTTTACTATCGAAGTTTCTCCTGCTGCGGTAGAAACCAAGATTGAATCCCAGCAAATTGCTTCCGATGATAGAAGCGTCATTCATGTTATTACACACCAGAGAGTGCAGCTTAATAGGGAAGACCGTTTCCCATTTATCCTGAGGGAGGTTACCCTTAATAACAGCAGAAAGTTGCCTGCACAATTCAGCTAAAATGAAACAATCAAGGGCATATCGTGGCAACTTCACAGGTTCTTCCTCAAACCCTCCGACTCTCAAATATGTGAATCTGGGGAACTGAATAAAAGAACTCCCATAATGTTGAACCAGCTTCAGCGATTCAGAAGAGAGCCGTGGCATTTGAACACCTTCTAGAGCCAAATAAATGTTTTCAAACAATATATCGTGCACTTTACGGAAATCCTCCAGGACTCTGTCTTTTTGCAACAACTGGCAATATTGGAAAATGGTCATTTCCTCATTCCATACCTCATGTGGAAGAGCGGCTAGATCACAGGTGCAGGCAATACAATAAGTCAAATATGAGGCCATACGGAAATCTTCTCTAGATTCTTTAGCGCGTTTGAGCTGGCTTCTCAGGGAAGTGGCAATAATCTCCGCCCAATCTATCCATTGTTCACCTTTTAGGATAATTTCAATGTACCTATACATCCATTCTTCGAACAAACATACATCAGCTGAACCTTTCACCCTGTGTAATAATACCACCAGGTCGTGTATGTGGGGTTTCATGTGGCTTCTAGTAATGACCTTGGGAAGTCTGGACCCACCTCCATAGTTAACCTTGGTCCATTTCCTAGCAAGAGTGTTTCGGTACACACTAGGGTTTTCCCGATACTCAGCTTCAGCTTAGATGGGTGAGAAAGCAGCAAAGGTACTTGTTGTTAATTTCAAAACAGAAGAAATGATTTCTCTGGAGACAGAAAGTATGACATTACCATTTTTGCTTACTATGCTCTTACTTCTTACATCATAATGGTCAATGCAGAGTTGTAAGAGTTCAGGGTGTACGAAGGCAGGGGGAAACGCAGCGGCTTCAATTAACCCGCTCGTTAATATTTCCATACATCCCTTAACCTCTTCCGTATTCGCCAGAAAACTTGCTTGAAGATTTTCCACATTTACCCCTTCTAAATTGATATCACAAATCACTGGTCTTTTACATTCAAGGCTAGAAACATTACTGAGAAAATGCATAACCGACTTCATTCTTAACTTAAACAAGCAAGACCTCTTTTAGACAAACCTTTGAAAATAACAGTTTTGCAGAATAGAACAAAGGTTACCAAACTCTCACCTGTTTTCCATTGAAAAGCAAATAATCTCCTCTAGCTTCCCTAACTGCTCCTTCTCTCCGAAATCGGACCCCTTCTTCTTTATCCTTTTTCTTTGTTTTCGGATAACTTACCAGGCAACTAAATGAAAATTTATCACAGGGGAAATTTATACATGGGAAGGTCAGATAATGATAGTTTATCAGTTCACATCAGGATTGACATGCTCGAGGCGTTGATGCATAAATGCCTCGATTAATGATTTATCCTTCCGCATGAGTTAATGATAATTTATTTCGTGTGATATCCAGTCTTGCATGAAATGAAGGTCTACTCACACTCATAACAATGATGCCCTTTTCCTTGAAAAAGAAATAAAATCTTTTGATTTGACATGCCGACGGGATCATTGATTGTTCTAAGAGAAAGGTGGCACAACGTACTCCAAAAATAAATTCCTAACGTCGGTACTTGCCAAAAACTACTTTGAATAGGTTTGAACCAAGCTTCAAAATGGTTCAAAGTATTTCAAAAGGGGCCGTCGTGATAAAGATACTTCCTGCCAAAGAAAGAGTGTTAGTATGAAAAATTTGGTCGAATCACTTTGAACTACTTCAAACCGAGGTTCGAAATGATTCAAAGCGATTCAAAGGGAGGGGAGCAAATGACTGTGGAAACTTGCGACCTTTACCGACTTATCCAAAAGACGATAGACACTTAGATGATAAAGAGGAGACCTCGAATAAGATAGGTGGGGGGACCTTTGAAATAATATGGCGACTCTAAACACAACTTACATTGGGCTAGATTCTCGACTTGTTGCCGCAACATCTCTATTTCAGTTGGAGGAGGAGGTGGTGGGTTACCTCAAGGAATGTTATATCTGATGGGACCTCTACCTCTTTCCTCTTCATGATGACTTTGTCTTTCTGATGCTTGTCTTAATTGGGCCAGATCAAAGTCAAAGGGGAGTTTTGCTCCTTCTTGAGTAAGCTTTAAAAAGTGAGCATCCGCATTGCTCCCGAGTATTTCGTCAAAAAGTTTGTTAAAGAGAGGGTTATGCTGGGCCCTTTCTATTGTTACAGGGGTAGGAGTACCTGGGTTTTCGTCATTTGCATTTCCTCCAAGTGCTTCTTGAAATTCATTGAGATTTTCCTCTTCTTCTTCTTCCATTTCTATTTCTCGTTGCCTTGATTGTGATTGGGTTTGGGCCATTTTGTTTACAAGCTTTTATTGAAGTTGTGTGAAAATGATGATGAGTTGTTGATGAAATGAAAGATTGATGGTTGGTGAATGGTGTTGCATGTAGATCTCTAGCACTTTTAAGGTAGATGTAACCGAAATTCCTTTTTTGAATTGCTTGTTTGTTTTTGATAATGTTGGATGTGATAAGGTGTAGAGAAATCTGAGATGTGTTACAGATTTAACTACCTAGTAATGAGAGGATTCGCTCATGAACTACTTTTAACCTGCGTAGATGTGTCTCTTAGGATGAGCTTATCCTAGATGTAGAAATAATCTAAAAAGTGATGTGATGTGTTTGATTCAAGCAATATCTAAAAAGAGAACTTAGGACAAGAACCTCTTAATGTTTTGAGAGTTGGAATGGATTGATGATGAAGTGATGATGTATGAGTAAGATAATGGATGAAAATGTTTTAAACTTTAATAAAAGCTTTGTGTCACAAATGGGACAAACTCTACCTCTTCCCTTTCGGGTGTTGGTGGTATTTCTTGAGCTATGTTGTATGTGATACGGACGTTTGGGAAAAAGTTGGGATTAATCTTACCTCCTTGGTTTTTGTGATAACTCAGAGCTCTATATTGCATAAAAGCTCTGCAGTTCAATGTCTCTGAATCAAATTTGTTTGTTTTACCTTGAAAGTAGAGACGCATGTGACACAAAAAAACTCTATGTGAGACAAAGATTTGTCTATTTATATAGAAGAATTTCCTCCTTTTGATCAAAGCCTTTGAGCTCAATGGTCTTCTTTTCAAGTTGATATTCTGATGATGCTTCTTCTTTCGCAAGATGTGAAGAATGGTCATAAAGTTTGATTCTTTGTTGTTTGCACTTTGTTTTTGGTATTTTTGGTTGTTTTGAAAGATGTTTGGTTGGATGAATACTTTGTTTTTGGAAGTGATTTTTCTTTTGATGTTTCTTTGATAAGAAAACACAAACACAAGAATGTTGCCTCAAAGGTACAAATGAGTATGGGTCTAGATCAACCCAATCCTTGGACTTGTATATAACCCTTCCTTTAGATGTATTTTAAGGTGTATTTCCAAAGCTTGAAGTCGGCTCAATTTGCACTTGGTCTTTAAAACGAACACACTTCAAACACTTTTTATCCCTAAGGTCAAATGGCTAGTTGTGATAAATTTAGCCCACATCTTGATATTTCTTTGACTTTGATACTACATACCTTATGAATCCCGCCGTGGCAGGTAAGGATGTGATATACTAAGTCTTGCGCAAGCATAACAAATAGATGATCCCTATGATGGGGGAGTCACCACTTTTATCAAGCCACAAGTGACTTTTCGAAAAGCTATGTTTCTACTCAAGGAAATATGTATGGTGAGTATCTTGGGAGCAAAACCATCTATGCTCTTGCACTAAATTATATCGCAAATATCCTCAATCAATAGAACAGGTGGGCTACTACTTAAAGGTGTTTAGTCATATTCGATGTTTTTGGACATAAGTTCATTCTGCAGTGACTCACTTAAGAGCCTTGTAACTGGTGGTGGGGCCCATTTGTCCTTTCGGCTAGTTACACTGTAGGAACAGCTATACCCAAGGCTACAGCTTTCGCTCTCACCTGATTTCTATAGCGGCTCGAAGGATTTACCGCTCGAGGTCGTTCCCAAGAGTATCGATCCCTTGGCAGGCCTCTCTTAAAAAGATAAAATTTGAGTGTTACTAACACTTTTCTCTTGCACCTAGGACCACGAAAGCCAAGGGAGAGGATAGTGTGTGTTAGAGGTAGGACCACTCGACTGACTTTTTGCACAAGTGTGCCAAGCACGAAAGACACTTGTTCTTTTTAACTTGTCATCGCAATGATTTTCTATCTATTTGGAGATGTTGCTCCAACAATCATGGTGTTCTTTTTAATTTTCAAAGGCAATTGTTTGAGTAAACTAGAATCTGAAAATCCTGGTCAACTTAATGAAAAACACGTTTGCATGAAGTAAAATTGCTTTAAAAAATGAGACAAGTTGATTGTGAATTTTATTTGCACCAAAAATGGAAGTGTGGATTGTGAGTTTTATCTTGATGCAAGAAATAAAATTTGCCTTGTTGATTTTAAGCACCAAAATAATTTGTTCCTAACTTTGCAAAAAAATAAATTTGCGTGTTTGTTTTTTGTGATTTTTTTTTTAACTTTGAACAAGTGTGATTCTTTTTAGAGCTCTAAATGAAAGATGTGGTTCTTTTTAAAACTCCAAATGAATGTGTAGTTGATTTTAACCCAAAAGGAAAATAAATTTATTTTATCCTAACTTGAAAGACGAAGTTAGAAATATGAACAAATTTATTTCCTAAGCTAAAATTGCTACAAAATCCTATTGTAGGGGTTAGTTAAAACCTGCACAAAAGATAATTAGTTAGAAAAATCCGCATGTTTTGGTGAGCTCCTACAAGCCTAAAATTTTTGGTTTTCGGATACAAGAAATTTTCTTACAACTCTTTGTTACAATAGCTCTACTCTGTGTGAAACTAGAAGTGTTATTTAACACGAAAGAGCAACAATATAGACAATAGCGCTAAAGTATCAATTTGCGAAGGTGCTAAATTGAGAACAAAAACGCAAGAAAATGACCTGTGTGTCAATTAAAACATTCAAAAGTTAGTAGTCTTCAAAATGATTGCTCTTTGATTCACGTCGGGTTCACCAAATGATGCTCTGCAAAAAGGATTAGAAAATTTGTTTGATGGCAACACACACAAGAGCACAAGAAACAAACGTTAGTGTTAGCAACAAAAGATTATCCTAAACAGGCATATCAAGAGAGATATTAAGCATGAAATAGAAAGCATATAAACATAGAATAAAATAGTTAATCAAGATGCTCATAGTTGCTCCTCCCTTGTTCCTCTCCTCTCCAAGTCCCAAATGAGTGTAGCTCTTAGCTTTTAGCACTAGCCATGGATGCCATATGGAGATTCAAGATGGTTGAATATGATAAGCAAATTCTATGCAAGTGTAGATAGTGATGCTATGAGAAAGCTCTATGCTAATGCCAGTATAACAACAATACTCTAATGCTTCCTCTTTTGCTTGAGGAGAAGGGTTCTATTTATAGAAGAAATGGGGAAATGAAGGGTTAAGATTGAGTAATCTTAACAAGGGTTAGGATTGAAAGATATTCAATCTATGTGAGACTTTCAACCCAATCCCATGTTGACAAGTGTCACCATGAGGAGGCTTGAGAGGAGTGATAAGGAGCATTAAATGCTTGAGGGGACATGATGGTTACCCTAGTCAAAGAAATAAATGCTTTGAAGAGACACATGGGTTACATGAGGGTTAAGTTAGGGGTCAAAGTCCTTAACCATGGGTGCAAGTGGAATTAACCATTAATGGTCATGTAAGAGCCATAAGTGGTTTGGAAGACTTTAGAGGTTAATTTGTTGAACACACAAAGCATTAATTATTTTTCAAAGACTTTGGAGTCTTTGAGAAGTGACTCCAATTTGCTTAGGAATGTGACAATATTTAGGGGATGGATTAGGTTAATTAGGAAAGGTTTAGAAGAATCTAGAAGGGGTTTAGGCATGTAAGTGGATTTTGTAGGAAAATGCAAGTGGGAGAAATTTTGGTATTTTCAATTAAAATAAAATCATTTATTTCAATTAAATGGTGTAATTTGCATTTGGATAAATATTCAGATAAATATTAATTTATTTAAATGAGAAAAAGGAAGATAAAGCATTAAATGCTTGAAGACTTTAAGGGAAACCATTAAAAGCTTGAAGACTTTAAGGAAAACCATTAAAGTCTTAAGACGACTTTAAAGGAAGTCATTAAGTTTGAAGACTTTAAAGCCATCAAGTTTGAAGACTTTAAGGGAAACCATTAAAGGCTTAAGAAGACTATAGAAGGAAGTCATCAAGTTTGAAGACTTTAAGGGAAACCATTAAAGGTTTCAAGTGGGTGAGGATAAATAGGATTTTAAATAAATAATTTATTTGAAATAGTTGTGCAACTTGCTTTTGTAGGAAAATACAAGTGGGTGGAGGATAAAGGTGATTTAAATAAATTATTTATTTAAAATAATTGTGCAACTTGCTTTTGTAGGAAAATACAAGTGGGTGGAGGATAAAGGTGATTTAAATAAATGTTAATTTATTTAAATGTGAGAGGTGGGATTTTGGGGGAATTAAATAAATATTAATTTATTTAAATGTGAGAGAAGATTTAATTAAACAAATATGATTTATTTATTTAATTAATGGTCTGAATTTGGTTAAGTGAATTAAATCAAATAAATTGAATAATTTATTTAATTAATAGGAGAAGAGGGTTAAGATGAATTAATTAAATATATTAATTTAATTAATTATTGATTGATGGTTAAATAATCAAATAAATACTAAATATTCATTTTAATTAAGTGGACAGATTTATGTGACTACACTTTTGACAGATTTTTCTGATATCATCCCATTGAGCTTGAGTAATATCTCCTCCTCCCATTAGATCTAAGGAGTCAACACAATCATCATTAATGCCCCTTAGAAAATCAACTTCATAGAGTCTTCACTTAGAGTACTATCTTTGGATTTGCTGACACTAAATAAAAACCTTTCCAAATAGTCTTCCAGGCTTTCATCTTCTTTTTGTGTCATTCTAAAGATATCATCACCATGTCGGTCCATTCCCCTGCAATAGTCTTTATACTTATCCAAGAAGTTTGTCTTCATCCCCTCCCAGGTAGTGATTACATTTCTTCCTAAACTCATAAACCATCTCAAGGTAGCTTCTTTCAAAGTAGCAGAGAATAACTTGAGTTTATGAGCATCAGTGGTATAATCATAACTTCTGCAAAGGATATCAAATTCAAACAGAAAGGTATTTGGATCTTCTGTTACCAATCCATGAAATTTTGGAAGTGAAGAGGCTGGTATATTTTTCAAATTTGCATTATCATGCAGGTCAGGAATGGGAAACTCAAATGTTGGATTTACAGGTGGAGGTGGAGGATTTGCTACCATTGGTCCCTGATAAATGACTAGAGGAAAAAAAATGTGTTCAGGGGGTTCGTTCAGGAAGTCTAGGTCTCCTTCTGACAAATAAAAGACACCTCTATTTAGCACATAGGTTTCTGCAAACAGGTTTACTTTAGGTGCTTGGTCTGATTTTATATCTTGGGTGGAATGCGAGGGAAGAAATCTTCCTAGTGCATCTCTTCTCCTCCTATGCATGCAGATTAATGAAGGAAATTCAAAGAGCTAATTAAGAAAACTTAAAAACTAATGGTTTACAACAAGTCCTTAGCTTGGCACTATCCCCGACAACAACGCCACAAATGTTGGCCCTCACAACTAGAATGGTAACTAGGTAATAAAACACAATTAAGATATTGAATATCCTTAAATAGCTAACTTTTCTTGTGGCAAAGGCACATTTAGTTATTGACTAGGGAGGTAAACTTGAAATGGGCCAGCACTGTATGTGCACCAAGTTCATATTGCAATCATTCTATATTACTGCAAGAAAGGAAATTCTTCTTAAAGTAAACACATGAAATCTCAAATGAACTAATACTTAATCTTACAACTCGAAATTACTTTAAACAACTACTATTAAATGATAAAGTTCTGGCAGGCAGCAGGAAATACTCTGCTACTGTGGCTGCAGGAACAGACACCGGAACTGTTTCCTATGGCTGCAGGAACAGACAACTGCAGAAACAACTACTATAGAAGTATGAAATTAACTGGAACATACAAAGGATTACTCACCAAGTGGGCCCCCTTGAGTGAGTATCTCCATAACTTCATATTACATTTATCTAATCATTCAAAATCACATTGATCTCTTTATTTCATCTTTACTAGAAAACACATAAACAATACCAAAAGACTGTGTATTACAAAATACTATGGTCATTCTCTCCTATCCCCGAGAGGAGAGAGATCCCTTTATTTACAAGAAAACTTATAACAAACTTCTAACTGATCGACCACATTCCTATGGAATAGACGAACAGGATTTATTAACAAGAGAAGAAGTCAGTGTAGGATAACGGAACAACATTTGTCCTAAAGCTGAGAAAATATAGCATGACTAGCCTCCTAGATCTAAGCTCCACTAAGAATAGTTATAAATGTTTCATAAATCAATCTGCTAAAGAACCAGTCAAGTGGTTTCGATCATTACTGCATTTCTCTGACTAGGTCTACATTGTGGATATATACTTGATGCTCTTTTGAACTACCATCTGTCTTTGCTTCACCTTTGTTGACCTTGCATCATGATATTAATGTGCACAACAAACATGTGTATATACTAATGCTAACAGGATATAATGCAAACCATATTTATAATTGATTTTAGATATTTGCATAGATAGATCATTTAAAATCATTATATGACATCCTTAGGTATAAGTTAAACCAGTTTTAGAAACACATAAAAGGTATCAACTTAGGATAATATTATAATCCAAATGTTATCTAATCATAAGACCTAGGTAGGAGTACTATATCAAAAATCTATCAAAATAGAGCCATTATTTAGGCTCATCACCCACAACTGTGGGTCTCCCCACAGTGGGTTCCCATGCAGAAAATGTCACCACCTGACTAAAGAATGAACTACAGCTGCCAACTCTAAGTCTTGAGTAGGATAGCTTAGCTCGTGGTCCTTGAGTTTACGAGACTCATAGGCTACCACACAACCATCCTTCATAAGCAATGCTCCTATGCCTTCTAGAGAGACATTTGCTCCAATATCTTGTTGTGTCAAAATACTTTTAACAACCGAGTGTAGCACATACACTATTGCATGAGAATGAAGAATGTAACAAGTAAAATGTTTAACAATTTTTACCACTACAAATTCTTGCCTCTCCATTAATGAATATTTCAGTTCATGCTTCTTGAGCAGTACACTCATGAAGGCAATTAGAACTTCCTTATTTTCCTCATTTTTTTGCAATAAAATTCCTGACATGGTATGCTCAAAGGCATAGAAGTAGATGATGACTTCTTAAAATTTGGATTGATGAGTGCAGGAGCCTACACAATAGCTTCTTTTACTGCTTCAAATTCTTTTTTTCCTTCGTCATTCCATCTGAACACCTATTTTTCACTCATCAAATTTACTATGTATCGGGTAATGTTTGCAAAATCAAGGACAAACCTTCTCAAAAAATTCACTTGACCAAAGAATGATCTAACTCCATTTCTATTTGATGGTAAACTTAGTTGCTGGATTGCCTTCACCCTCTCTGGATCTACTTTGATGCCTTCTTTGAAAATGATGTGACCAATCAGTTTACCTTCAGTAACACCGAACACTAACTTCTTCGAATTCAAACACTCCATGCTCCCTGCACCTCTGCTTCCTTAAGTCTCTCAAGTGATGCTTTCTCCTTTTTGAGAAAATAGTTAAATTATCAAGGTATACAACAATTATTTTATCCTTCAGGTGACTAAAAGACAAGTCCATAGCCCTCTGGAAGGTTTCTCCAGCATTTATCAGACCAAACGGCATCCTGTTATATGCAAAAGTACCCAAGGGACTGATGAAAGTTGTTTTCTGCTGATCCTTTTCTGAGACACTAATCTGATTGTAGCCTGAAACCCCATCTAACATCAACATCATCTCATAACCCAAGATTATTTACAAAATATGATCCATAGCAGGTAGTGGATAGTTATCCTTCAGACTAGCTTGATTCAAATTTCTAAAATCTACATAGATCCTTATTTCTCCATTCTTTTTATGAATTGGAACTATATTAGCTATCCAGGTGGAATGATGAATATGATATATAATTTTTTCCTTTAACATTTTATCCACCTCCTTGAAGATGGCCTCTACAACCTTGGGATTAAAATTTCTCAATTTCTGTCTGAATGGACTTGATCATGGTTTCATAGGAATATGATGTTGAAACTGCCCATCCCTGAAATTTTTCAGATCATCATAGCACTAGGAAAACACATCCTTGTATTCCATTAACATACTAACAAATCTTCTCTTCTCTTCAGGGGTACAACACTTTAAAATTGATGAACTTAGGATCCTCTTCATCACCAATATTAATCCTCTCATAATCACTAGAATCATGAGTTGTTGGTAATCATTTGTCCTTCCTCTTGATGAAAGCATCCTGATGGTCAAAAAGGTGCTCTAAAGACACTAACCCTCTAGGAATATTATTTCCTTTCAACTGGATAATTTTATCTTGCGTTCCTCTCTTGGATCTGGGGAGAATTCCTTACATTCAGTTTCGAGATCCTTCAAAGACTGTAGTCATGAACATTTTAGCACAATGTAGAAAGTTTTTTTATGTGCTTATCATTTTCAAATATTTGCCAAAATTCTGAGTTATCAGGGACACTTGGCCTATATATTAACTCCACCCAATAAGTATCTACTGTTAACTCGGGATGAGGAATCAAGAGAGAAGCCAACACTGTCAAAGAATCAGCTTTAGAATTGAATTCATGTGGGATGGCTTCAATAGAAAAAGCGTCAAAGCCTTCAATTTCATCTCATACCTGTTTCGATAGTGCTTTAATCTTTCATTGTTTACAGTGAATAACCCTCTTACTTGTTTTACAATCAACTCAACATATCCTTTTACCCATTACATTTTTACTCCCAATTTCGGTGCTTCAGCTATTCCCAAGAACAGGGCCTCATATTGAGTAGTATTATTTTTGTTCTTAAACTCCAACTTGAAGGAGAAAGGAATATGTTTTCCAGAGGGAGGAATAAGAACTACTCCAACTCCAAAACCATATGTTGAGCAACTTCCATCTAACTCCATCATTCATAGCTCCTCAAGTGCCTTAGGCTGAGACAAATTTCCTGCAACTTCACTATCAGATAGATCATATAATTCCCAAATTCACATTCATGGTACAATATTTGTGCCTTTGGATCATCAGAAGGAAAAACAGTGAACTTAAATTTAGCCTCCAATTGTAAATGACCCATTTTTTTCCCTATGGGAATAGTGGCTTGAGACCAATCCATTAATTTTGCCTCTTAGGTCTCTACAAAATGTATGAATAAGCAACATTCCATAGCTTGCAGGAATATCAGCTATTAGAATAGTTAACCTAACTCTTTTATCAGGATGAACTGCAAGAGCTACTTGAGCATCTTTAATCTGCCCTAACAAGGGTATCTGTTTGGAGTCCATGGAGTAACATCTACCAAAGGTTTTAGTCAGGGATAATCCCAGAGCCTTGGCTACAACAGATGGCATGATGTTATCTGAGGCACTAGAGTCTATAATACAATTATTCAGTTTATGTCCATTTATGAACAGGGATATAGAAAAAGGCTCAAGTTTTGATTAAAGGATAGACAACATGTCATCAACTTGATGGGTAACTATTTTAGGGGAAGCTTCATGAGTAGCAAGATAAGTTGACACATCTTCTTTGGAGGACAAAGTAGCATTAGCTGATTGTTGTATCATATCAACTTGTACGTATGCATTATTTCCTTTCACAAACTTAACAAACCTATCAAGTTCTTTAGGGTTTAATTTAAGATATTCAGCCAGCATAATTTGAATTTGAGAAGATTTACAAAATTCAACAATATCAAATGAACTCTCAGTGTCTACAGACTTCAATGACTAAGGTTCTTGAGCTCTCAAATCATTATTATGAAACCGGTAAATGATTTCCTTACCTTTGGGGTTCACAAAAGGGGATGAAGAAGCACTTTGAGGTTTGATATTCTACTGGTTTCTAGTCAACACAACATAGGAAGGATCCTCAAAGGTAACCAAAATATCACCTCCTCTTTCTGAATTAGACTCATACTCCAGGAAGAGTTGCCAAGCTGCCTGGGGAATTCTTCTTCACTTGATTCCAGCAGTGCCTCCTTTGAACCAATCAGTTGAGAATAACATACCATCTTCAGGCAAGAATTTCCATCATGATCATCAATAAGATGAAAGATACACATGTTGTCTTTAGGTGGGTGTGCCTCAATTGCTAGTCTTTGTTGTGTAGGAGACAATTGTAAAACTCTACTTCCAGCTCTTGTTGACTGATTAGGGGCTTTCCTTGAAATATCTTGGTAAGGCTGCAAATAAGTATTCATTTTGAATAATTGCCTCTTCAAATTTATCATATAATTCATTAGTCATTGAATCACAGGATCGGATGAATTTGAGGCATGTACCGTGGAAGTTTGAACTTCCCTCTTCCACTTTCTTATAGTGATCAAATCATCTTTTAATTCTATGGACAATATTTTCACATCAGCTAGGGATGCTATTCTTTGCCTGTGCATCAAGAAACCAATCTCAGAGGGCACAGAATTAATGAAAAAGAATTTCAAATTATCATCAGAAGGCCTTTGGTTTGGTGGAATCTTATGGACAATTTTATCAAACTTAGCCACAAAATCTCTCATGGATTCAGGGATTTATTTCTTTAACTAGACTAATTGGGCTAGAAGAGAATGTTCATCTTCGACTAATTTGAACCTAGCTTCGAACCTAGTTTTAAGATCTTGCCAATTAGTAATTGCACCATTTGGTAAATGATAAAAACCAATCGGCTGCTACCTCAGTCAATGTCT
Organism: Cryptomeria japonica; assembly: GCF_030272615.1. Taxonomy (NCBI): domain Eukaryota; kingdom Viridiplantae; phylum Streptophyta; class Pinopsida; order Cupressales; family Cupressaceae; genus Cryptomeria; species Cryptomeria japonica. The sequence goes on along the minus strand of NC_081412.1, from coordinate 466,372,967 downwards.
GTACAAACAATCTCACAGCCACATCTTCATGTTGAACAGCTAGAGCACCACAAGAAACATTAAATGCATTCAAATGTTCATCTATTGAGACCTTTCTATCACCACTAAATTTAGGTAGATGATCCCTAGCTCCTTTGGGTAAAGGATTGATATTTGCACCAAGAGCGAGTGGTCCTACGGTAGGGCCCCAAGGATTATTTACAACCATGGGAAGAATTATATTTAAAGGTGTAGGGTTGATTACACTAGGGAAAGTTGATAACTTAATGATGAACGAATAGTACCAAACTGGTACTGAGAGGGGGGGTGAATCAGTATAGACAAAAACACACTCTAAAACCAGTTTGTCAGTAGACACTATGCATTGACAGACAAACAGTAACACCGGTCCTTAAACAAAGTACAACCGGTAAAACCCAGAATAACTGAGACAAGCATAAACCGGTTGACAATTATCTTCTCATACAATCTAACACTTTATTTCCATTTCACCCTAATGCATGAATAGGTAATCTACCATCAAAGATATACATATAAGCAACTAGATCAACATGATTCACCGCTTGACAGAAAACAACATAGCATCACATGAAGAAGACATCACACATGACACACATATTTTTCATGTGGAAACCCAACTAGGAAAAACCACGGTGGGGATGAATACCCACAAGCTTGTTTTTGAACTCTTTAGAAGTCCGTTTTGTTAGGATCCTTGTCTGGTTAAAGATTGATACAATAGGTTCTGTTAGGAACCAATCCTGTTAGGGATCACTTGGTTAAGGGATGTCTAGAATACCCAGTTAAGGGTTAAACCCTGTTAAAGGTTACCTTGTTAGAGGATTTCAAGAACTCAATGGTTTGAGTCACCCTGTTAAAGGATTTACAGCAAGCCAGTTAAAGCTACCCTGTTAAGGGATTTCTCAACTATTGAAGTGGTTAGAGATCAACAGGTATTACAATGATCTGGTAACAACACTCAATGCCAATGCAGATCCGCTTAAGCTCCTCTTCACCTTCTACACTTACACTCTGCAGGTATCACTTCTCTCCTCTGGTCTGGAAAGAATCATGTATCTCTTCTCTTGGATACACACACACAACTTTTGCCAACAAAATTTGAAAGAAACACAACATCGACCTTATAGGAAACAAATAGGTTGGTAGCATAAACCGCAAACCCTAAACCTGTTAGGTTAAGGAATTCAAATGGTTCAATCCTGACCATTGAGCATACTGCATTAAATGCAACAGTCTTGATCCAATCTCAAGACGTTCTCCATCATTCATTTTCCACCGATTTCTTGGCGACCGATAACCCATCACACATTATCACCGTTTACAGACTTTGCACATTCCTGAGGTAGATAGGAACAATATCCTTCATGCAAGATCCTTCACGCGCACAAGGCTTACGTGGCAATATGATTTGTTCTTCATTACCATGCTAACTCATCACACAAAGTCACCAGTTGAGCCACACAAGCTTGAAGCACTTCAACTGGAAACCCTGAAGTTGAGACTACCAATCGGTAGTCATACAAAGCTTCCATGTGTCGGTTCCCATAATCATTGCCGGTTCACCTTGAACAAACACACTGCTTCACTTTGGCACAAATGCCGGTTCACAGTGTTATACCGGTTCTCACATATGCCTGTTCTCACCTCTTCAGCATATTGACATCAATGACAACATACAATGTCATTATGTCCTCATACCGGTTCACATAATGCCAACAAAAGCAACACCATGTAATGTTAGTGCTTGACAGATAGGAGATATAGGAGATAAAAAATAAATAATAGGAGATCTACTCTTGGCTCTTCTTCGAGGTGTAAAAGAAGTTGAAAAGTTTAAGCCTTGGAGTTCCTGAAAAACAGAATCGATCACCCCTTCACGCCTCTAGGACCTATTATATCTTCTTGACTCCATCTTGTTTATAATACACTAGACACTTCAAACAAGAAGGAGATTAAGACAACACTATTTATCTTATGATTGCATATCCAGTCTTATTATATGACTCCCCAGCAGAGTCGCCAAAAATATGTTAGTTCAAAGATTTGTCCTTTGTGAAGATCTCAATTCTTCACTTAACCTTTGTTACCCTTTAAAGACAAATTTGCAGTCACGCAGTTGAATAAATGAAAATAATTCATTCTCCTCTGAATTAAGGTACAACTCCCTTCAAAGATATTCAATGAACTAATTAAATCTATGAGTTCATGTACACTTTTAACCAGAAAGCATTAAAGGCATTCATCTCCATACATCAACATGTTATGAAGATGTTGAATACTCATTTATCAATTTAAGAAAGTAGCTCACTGACTATCTTAACTGGTCCAACTCAATGCACAAAAAAGAAAGAAGAATTTTTTACTCCTAACTTTGTAACTATTTTCAATATGAGGAATGAGATCAATTTGGACAAGAATTCATTCACACATAAATAAATTCCTCGGATTCTAACACACAAATTTAAACTGTCAAAATTGATTTCATATATTCCATTCACAAATGAACATCTTTCCTCGTATCTTCAAAAATAGATAATTTATCAAGAGCTTATTTCCATCCACTAACAAAAATTCTCGAACCTTTTTAGAGTATCAGAAAATAGTTTTTATAGCCACAACTTGGCTAACCGTTTAAAGAGGGAAATACGGAAACTCAAGATTTCTGCCCCGAAGTTTTTGAGAAATTTTTGTAAAATTAAAAACTGAATCTGCCATAACTAATGATAAGAAAATAGTTATGAATCTTTTTGATTAGGCTCAACAGTTGTGACAGTTGATGTATTCTTCCATCCAGCATAAGCAACAGAGAAATCCTGAATGGAGGCACCATGAGGGAGTCCTACATGTATCGTCCTCTGCTTCCAGACCTCTTTTTCCCTATGAACTTATGCGACTTTGTCAGAATGAATTTGTTGTTAGATGCATAAAAACAGAAGAGATTCAATCTTTGCAATGGTGGACAAATCATCTGGAACTAAGTCCTTTGCCTCTTTGACATAATTAATATTGCTTTCGAATGATTCTGTTATAACCTCTACAGCTTCGAGGGTCTTACCATCATCTTTTAGGCACTTGATTCCGATGCACACAAGTTCATTCCGCATTGATGCAACTAATTTTGCGATCTGATTCACTCGTTTTGTTGATTCCTCATTGGCTTGCTTTATTAGGGAATTCCTCCATTCAATGTTCCTTTGGCAAACATACAGAATACTGTCATCTCATCCAGCTACAAGTTTTTCAGCGAGAAACTTCATTACTCCATAGATTTTCACTTCTCACATCTGTGTTGCTTTTTCTACCCATTTAGCTTCTTCTTTTTTCCAATTCATGATTTCAGCTTCCAATTCCTTCATTACCATTAACGCCCCATCATAAACTCTGCTCAAGTTGATAAAATATTTTGCGCCTGATTTCCGAATTCCTTCTAACCACTCCATCAGAGTTTCTATAATGAGCATGCATTTATGTATTTGTTCCAGAGTCTTTTGGATAATAGGCGATTTAGGGTCAAAGGACGTTGGAAGCTGTGACAGAGGTTGAGGATTTGGATTGTTAATGGCTTTTGTATACACATAAAAATGGCTATGAGCAATTAAATGAATATTTAATATTTATTTAATAATTATTCTTCTATTAAAAAGTTAATTTGAAAAGATTAATTTATTTCATGTCTTTCTATTAATTAATTTAATTGAAACATTTTATTAATTAATTCATTTATCCTTTTCCTCTAATCAATTAATTAAATATCTAATATTTAATTATTCTTCTAATTAATTAAATATCTAATATTTAATTATCCTTCTAATCAATTAATTAAATATCTAATATTTAATTATTCCTCTCATCAATTAAATATCTGATATTTAATGGTTATTCTTCTATCATATAGTCTCAAATATTAAATAATTTTTTAAATTATTTAAACCCCTTTTCCAACTTACCTTCCATCTCCACTTCATCTTTCCTTTGCCAACTCATCCATCATGTGGCTAAATTAATTCAACAAAATTAAAATAAATAAAACATTTATTAGCCACTTATCTCCAACTTCCAAAATAAATGAAATATTGTGTACGTACACATATTTCTTAACCTTCTTCTATATTCTCTCCAACATCCTTACATCTTAGGAAGGACTTGAGTCCACTTGTCCTCTCATGCCTAAATCTTCTCCAACCATCCCTAGATTCCCTCAGTTAGCAACCCAATCAAGGTGAGATCAGTGACACTTATCTTCTCCTTCCCCCTTTCTCTCAACCTTCACCTTTGCTCACAACCATCCAAATTTGCAGATCTGATCATGACCGTTGATCTAGGACACATCATCTTATCCTCTCAAAAGTCTATAAAAGTAGGAGTTTGAGTTGAGAAAGAGTTAGTCTTCAAGTTAAAAATTTGAGTAAATGTATGCATATGTGAGTTTTATCTTGAAGCAATTTATCATTTCTTATTTAGCATAATCATTTAGTTTTAAATCATTTGCATTGCATATCATAGTATCAGTTAACTATTAGTTATCAGTCCATTCTTCATATGTCATCTTGGAAGCTACCAGTGCTTGTCTACGAGCAAATCATTTGAAACCAGGAACAATGGAGTTAGGACACAATGAGACTTAAATCATGAAGGTAATAATAGTGTTTTTTATTTTAATATCAATTTCATGTAGTTTCATTGGTTGAGTTTGGATTTCCTGTAGCATTTCCTTTGTATTTTGTGAAACTAATATGTTGCAGGTTGTATTCTCCTTATGAAATTCAAGTCGACACATTTTGGTGCCCACCGTTGATGTGTGTTGATATAATCCATTTGTTTGAGGGACAAACATCAGATGAAGAGTCACTTAAATGTGAACCACAAAATACCAATACTAATTTTGTTAGAACTGATTGGAGAACACTTGGGAGAGACTATCCTCAAGACCATTCTATCTATGGCATTACCTACTCTATGCTAAATTATGACTATTATGTCATGAACCTTGAAGCACCTAACAATTATGATGACTATGACTTACCCCTTCTTCATCCAAAGCTAATTGATTGGGATAACCTAGAAAACCCTGAATTGGATGTCTTTTCCAAAGACCATGACTTAGTTGTGTATCTTAATATTGTCAAACGCATAACACCTAAGATATCTTCCATCGTGGAATCAAGTAACGTTTCTTGCAGTCAGAAGAATGCCAAACTTTCTACTCGCAAAATTGAAATAAAACAAGGAAAAAGACCTAGTGTTGAAAACCATTTCATGGCAACACTAGATCAATCAAGAGGAAAAATAAAGGACATATCTGACGGTGAAAATGTCTTTAAGGTGCTAGAAGATGGAAAAATTGACATCCTCCCTGCATATTTTTAGGAGAGATTTGTTATTATAATAGAACCAACAAAAGCAATAAACATTGGCACACAAAAGGATCCCAATATACTTCATCCTGTTGCATCATTATCAGATGAAGCGAGAAAAGAATACACAGAACTCTTTAGACAAAGATAGATAAATTTTGCTTGGTCCTATGCAAACATGCCAAGACTTGATCCAGATCTTATCATGCATCATCTCAATATGGATATAAAAGAAAAACCAGTTAAACAAAAGCTAAGGAAGATGCATCCACGCATCGCTCTCCTTGTAAAAGTTGAGCTAAAGAAACTATTGGATGTGGGTTTCATAAGACTTGTTGCCTATCTAGAATGGGTTTCAAGCATTGTGCCAGTGTCAAAGCCAGATAAAAGCATAAGAGTCTGCACCGATTTCAGACATTTGAACAAGGCATGTCCCAAAGATGATTTCCCACTACCCAACATTGATATAATTGTGGACTTATCAACAAGACATGAGATGTTTTCATTAATGGATGGATTCTCAGGATACAATCAAATAAGAATTGCCCCTGAAGATCAAGAAAAGATAGCATTCACCTATGCATGGGGTACTTACTGCTGGAATGTTATGCCATTTGGGCTTAAGAATGCAGGAGCAACTTATCAAAGAGCCGTGACAACAATTTTTCATGATATGATGCATACATGTATAAAATATTATGTACATGATATACTTGCAAAATCTCATACAAGAAAAGAAAATTTGAACATCTTTTGCAAGATTTTTGATAGGCTTGAAAGATATCAGTTAAGATTAAATCCAAATAAATATGCATTTGGAGTAACCTCTGGAAAACTTCTTGGGTACATTATATCAACTCGTGGAATTGAAGTAGATTTAGAAAAGGTCAAAGCTATAGTGGAAATGGAGTCACCTAGGAACATAAGTCAATTGTGCTCTTTACAAGGAAGATTGCAATCAATCAGAATATTTGTCTCTCAATTAGCAGATAGATGTCATCCATTCACTCATCTTTTACATAAGAATGTTCCATTCAAATGGGATCAGAAGTGTGAAGAGGCTTTTATGCAGATCAAAGAATATCTCATGAATCCTCTAGTACTTGTATCACCAATCAAAGGGAAACCATTGTTACTTTATATCTCAGCGACAAATGTATCATTAGGATTTCTTTTAGCACAAAATGATGAAGATGGTAAAGAAAAAGTAGTCTATTACATCAGTAGAACAATTGTCGACTATGAATTGAACTATACATCAGTAGAGAAGACATGCCTAGCAATTGTATTTGCAACTCAGAAACTGCCGCATTATATGTTGACTCATTCTGTCAAAATGATAGCAAAAATAGATCCACTAAAGTATTTGTTGAACAAGTCAACTTTGCCAGGCAGACTGGCAAAATGGGTTATGGTACTAAGTGAGTTTGATATATAATATGTTGATTAAAAAGCTATCAAAGGACAAGTAATTGTAGATCAATCAGCTGAAGCACCCTTACAAGATGACATACCATTGCACATTGAATTTCTTGATGTAGACATTCTGACAATAAGTACAAAAATTTGGGAGTTGTACTTTGATGGTTCCTATACACAACATGGATCAGGTGCGGGAATTTTGTTCATCACACCTCAGGGACACACAATTCCAAAATCATATAAACTGTAGTTTCCATGTACAAACAATACTGCAAAATATGAAGCATTGACTATTGGGCTCAAAATGGCTATTGAAGGGAATATCAAGGAATTACATGCCCATGGTGATTCATAACTTATCATCAACCAAATAAATGATGATTATCAAACTAAGGATGACAAGCTCATGCCCTACAAACAATTGGTAGAAGAGTTTAAGAACACTTTGAAGAAGTATCATTCAATCTGATCCCAAGAAATGAGAATAAAGCAACAAATACAATGGCTACAATAGCATCTCTCTTCCAGAATCAGGAGAATCAACAACGTTAGGAATTCCTGGTGGAAGATATCTTAACCCCTACCATTGAATCCCAGCATACCTACATGATTTTCCATATATTCGAAACCAGACAATCCTTATACGGCCAAACTTATCAATACTTAAAAGAGAATATCCTTCCTCCTGACCTATCCCGCAATTAGAGAATAATCTGAAAAAATAGCACTTTATTGAGATGTCTCGAACAAGAAGAATCTAAAAAAATTCTTAACAAAGTTCACGCAGGTATTTGTGGCACACACTCAAGTGGATTAACATTGGCTAAGAAACTTCTTTGTATGGGTTACTATTGGCCTACTATGGAGAGAGATTCATTCACATATACCAAGAAATGCAAACAATGCCAAATCCATGGGAATCTCATCCACACACCAACACAAGAATTGCATCCTATGGCAAGATCATGGCCATTTTCTCAATGGGGCCTTGATTTGGTAGGTAAGATAAATCCTTCATCCTCTAATGGACATAAGTTCATTCTGACTGATACTGAATATTTCACTAAATGGATTGAAACAGTACCTTTGACAAAAGTGACAAGAAAACAAATATCATCATTCATCTTGAATTATATAATCTGTCGCTATGGAATTCCTATGACCATTATCACTGATAATGGATGACTATTTAAGAATCAAGATGTGAAGGAACTATGTGAGTGATTCCATATCCAACATAATTTTTCTACACCATATTATCCATAGGGAAATGGTCAAGCTGAGGCATCAAACAAGACTATCTTGAAAATCTTGAAGAAAATAGTCAATGAAGCTGGAAAAGACTGCCACATTTAGGTAAATCCTACTCTTTGGGCATACCGAACCAGCATTTGCACACCAACGGGGACAACTCCATATTGCTTAATCTATGGATCAGAAGCTATATTACCAGTAGAAGTAGAGATACCTTCTCTATGAGTTTCCTTAAAAGGTCTTATACCAAAAGAAGAAGAACGAGTCTTAAGACTTCAAGAACTTGAGCTGATTCAGGAATGTCGTCAAAATGCAACAGACCATTTGAAGGCATATCAATAGAGAATGACAAGAAGTTATAATCACATAGTCAAGCCATGCATTTTTCAGATTGGAGATATAGTTCTAAGGGAGAATCTAAGAAATCAGCAAGACCAAGAAAAGAAGGGTAAATTTGAACCAAATTGGTTAGGTCCTTTTGTCATAGTAGCAACATATGGCTCAGGAGAATACAAGTTATCTACCCCTGAAAGAGATTGGTTTGATGAACCTATCAATTCCATCCATCTCAAGAAATTCTATGCTTGAGATCTAAAGTCCTGAAAAAATCAGTAAAAATCAGAAAAGTAGAAAATTCCTAAAAAGCATAAAATAGTGAAAACAAAAGAAGACAAAAAAATCAAAATATGGAAAAAAATGCAATAAATTTAGATAGTGAAAACCTGGTAAACAGGCGCTATCTAAAAAGTGAGTTCTTCCTTCTATGAGATCGCTTTGTGCACCTATCCACTCCATCCTATTTGCATCTATCGCTTCCATCTATCCTAGCTCATCCATTTCATCTTTCACATCCATTGCTTTGAACCATTGACAAAAAAAATGTAGCTTACCAACAATTATCAATCTTTGGCATACTTATCATAGTCACTGTCTTCAATTTTATCAGAATAAATCAATCTGCAATTATATCCCACCATGATTTGGATCTTGATCAATTCATACATCCATACTAAAGTTTTGTTTCCGTTGGGGGCAAAATCATAATTCTTTTTTGCTAAGGTGATCTTTTGAATCTTTGAAAATCCAAAACATTCAGAAAATTTAGAAAAACCAAAAACACCTAGGGTTTTGAAACAGATAACGAGCAACAAAACAACGAAGATCAAGGCATTTTATAAATAACTAAATCATGAAACTCAAAAAATAAAGATTCAACTAGAAAGTAATGAAATATTATCCATGATCATTCATCAAGATGATTCTATCAATTGATGACCATACAAACATGTGAATGACATACAAGATTCAGTGTTTATATCTTGATTTTATTGTTAATCATGTACTCTATGCGACTCAAGGATGTCCATGACTAGAGAAGCTATGATGGGGTATGATTATTTTCTTTGATTGTTGTTTGTGGTTTATCTCTTATTAAGGTATGTACTTGTCTAAGGATCTTATCAACAAAAGATCAAGAAGGACAATATGAGTCATGCATGAAAGGGGATAATCCTTGTCTGTTCTGCAAGAAATACTCAAGTCAACTTAATTCATTATATCAAGTTGCTTGTATAAACTTGCTATATCAAAATCCATGTAAGAAATACTCAAGTCAGCTTGGATCATTATGTCAAGTTCCTTGTATTTTCTTACAACATTTTAAAGCTCATTGATGAAATCAAGCACTGTTACACGACGGCATATGAAGAATGGAATATCATTTTAGATCACTTTTTAGATTAGCTCATTATTCATTTGCATTATAGACATTCATTGTCGATTGCATTATAAGCATATCATTTCATTAAGAGATCAACGGTCATAAATAAAGATTGAGTATACTTGGACAAAGAAATTTTTTTTATTGCATTTGATCATTGTAGGTGCATTCATCTTTAGAATCATTTCAATCATAATTCATTTCATTTAGTTGCATTTCAATCATTGCATTAGTTTTCATTTCATTAAGTGCATTTCATGATCATGTGTATATCATCATTATTATTTGCATTAGGATCATTGTCATTGTAGTTATTTTTATCCATTAAGATCATTTAGTTGCATCTTTTCACTTAGATTCATAATCATTATAAGCATTACATATAAGAGTCAAAAAACATTTCATATCGATCATATATATTTAGAAATCATTAGAAGAATTCTCATATAGATCATTTACATCATTTAAGTAAAACACATCATTTAAGTTAGTGATCATTTTCATTTGCATCCATGATCATCAAAATCAAAAATCAAAAGCATTTTTCATTTCATCACCATTGCATCATATAGAACATCATCATCATGAAAATAAAGGAAAAGAAAAGATCATCGTAACATCATCCATGTAATCAATTCATATAGAACATCATCATCATATAGAGTAACATGCATAATAAAAGATCATCATATAGAGTAACATGCATAATAAAAGATCATCATATAGAGTCCATGTCTGCATATAGATCATCATAAAACAATAAAAAGTCCAAGTATACAATGATATCAGATCAAAAATACAAATGCCTCATCAATATAAATCAAGTCAAGGTTGTCATGTGCCACTACCACCTGACTATGTCTGCCTCTATGGCTGTGAGCGAGAAGATCCTCCAAATGCCTGTCCTACATGATCACCACTCCTCTAAGGAGGTCCCATGACTCCACCACTACTAGTATCCATCCTCATAGTAGTATGATAGCTACTTGCCCTCTGGCTCTCTGCGACTAATTCCTCATATAATCATCGCCAGTGTGTTGTCTCCTTTCCGACTCAAAATAGTGCTCTGACAGTATCAGCTGAGAGAGTGTCAGATCCAACCTGTTGAATGTAATCAAGAAGACCCCGAGTATCCTGTTATCTCCTAATAGACCTATCTCTCTGTCATGAGAATCTGCACCTGTGCTCTAAGTTGATCTATCTGTGCTCTTAGACTCTCCAAAGTATCCTGCTTTAGCACATCTTGTTGAGGAACGTGGCCCTGAATACCCTCATCTCCACCTCCCTGTCCACATGCTAGAATCTCATCTCGATTAGCTCTCAAAACTCATCATCTAATGAGAGGAACATGATCCTCTGAGTCCTCCTCCTCTCCACTGTGAGCTGTAACAACCTTAGGGTCTGGCTAAATCTGACGAAAATCAATGCCTCTCCCGCAACCCCCATCTAGTCCAATGCTCCTGCCTCCTCCTGTAGATGGTAATCCTCTCACTGATCTCATACATTCCTAACTAGTGTCCCTCCCAGTCTATCCTACATCTCTCCCACCCATGGGAAGTGGTCTCCCAATCCTACCAACTGGTCCAAAAGGTCCTCCATGGACTTTCAATCGACCTCCTCTCCGTCCAGGTCTCCTACCGCCTCTACCTCCATCTCCTCTCTCATATCCCTCATCTCCAGCCTCTTGAGTAGCTCTAAGCTCTTGTCTCTGTCTCCATCTCCTAATGATGGGATCATCTGAAACATCTGCCTCATCTCCTGAGCTGGGAGGAGGGTCTGTTGGATCAATAATCTAAGGAAAATGGTGTGCAAGCATATACTAAGCATAATCCGTAGTCACACCAGGATCTAGAATGTGTAATCTTAAATCATAAGCCACCCTAGGAGTAGCCAGAACTGCGCGTGCTATCTCAAAAGACAAAGAAGGTCCCCAATCTCGCCTATCCTTGTACTGTCGTGCATATATAGTGACACCAGTAGGCATGTGTTGAATGATACCAAATTGTCTCAAAATGCGACTAATCAACTGTCGCTCAATAATGTATGGAGTACAACCAATGAGATATCTACTCTGCATAATATATGGTAATGTCCATGCATCATCCATCTATGGCTCACAATCGATATAAGGTCTCCAAATGGTGTTATCCAATGAATCTATAACCCAACGCCAATACTCCATCTCACCTAGCTTATGTTGAGTAAGGATACCTGTATATAAATAGACATATGGCTTCCTCTCACCACGAACTCTATGATGGATAGGTTGAGTAATAGCAATGTGCTCCCATAACCAAATCTGTAAAAGTGTGCATCATGCAAACAGGCTAGCACTATCATCAAAAACAACTTCATGAAGATCAAGATACAAATGGGAAAGCATGCAAACACGCCATGCATATTGAGTCTGATGTTGCCTCATGCTTTGAAGAATCTCACCCCAACCAACAACAAAACCTCGAGATCTCATGTTTGGACAAATAAATCCCCCAATTAAACCTGCAAGAATCACTAGGAGAGTCTCGTAATACATGATCATATCCTCCCATCAGATCTCTCCTCTGGAAATTCTCTCATCACCAAAAATGGCTCTGCAAGCCTCTGTCTCTCCATGATCCTAAAATCATATTAGACTAACTCACCAATCACGAAGATGTGAAGAATCCTATATACATCCTCAAGTGTCACACTAATCTCACCAGTGGGCAGGTGGAAAGTGTTATGCTCGCTATGCCATCTCTCTGCTAAGGCAGTCAATAATCCCCTATTATGGGTAATATCAGGTATATATAACAAATGGTGCAATCCTTAGGCATCTATATGTCTAACCTCAGCCTGGGTAAGCTCTGACACTAAGTGGCACATGACTGGGAATTTCTCCCGACACTGGAGAACATCGAGTTTCTCTTGTTTAACAAGAGAATTTGATCTCTATCAATCATATCGAATAACCATAGTTAGGAGGTCGCCGATATCTTTGAACGCGCTCAAATCAATGGTTCTCGAATAGAATCACCATTTTGTCACCTCACCGAGACAATTCTTTTCACTCCACAAGCTGACAAGGATGCAAATGAGATTAAAATTAACTTTGGTTAATTTTATATTTACAATTTGGAAGGGTAATTAATGCTTTTGAGTGGGGAAATTTAATTTATTTTTCACAAATGAATTTAATTGAAGGACCTTTTCAATTATCATGAGATCAATCGCTTATCCAAAATTTTCAACAATTCCATGATCAATCTCCCGAGGGGGCAAACAATCAAGATTTTTATCTCCATCAGGTGCACTATCAAGAATTGGTTTAATCTTTGATACAATGTTGTCTCGACATCATTTCAAAAAGGGGCAAAATGTATACACATAAAAATGGCTATGAGCAATTAAATAAATATTTTATATTTATTTAATAATTATTCTTCTATTAAATAGTTAATTTGAAAAGATTAATTTATTTAATTTATTTCATGTCTTTCTATTAATTATTTTAATTGAAATATTTTATTAATTCATTCATTTATCCTTTTCCTCTAATCAATTAATTAAATATCTAATATTTAATTATTCTTCTAATCAATTAATTAAATATCTAATATTTAATTATTCCTCTAATCAATTAAATATCTGATATTTAATGGTTATTCTTCTATCCTATAGTCTCAAATATTAAATAATTTCTTAGTTTATTTAAACCCCTTTTCCAACTCACCTTCCATCTCTACTTCATCTTTCCTTTGCCAACTCATCCATCATGTGGCTAAATTAATTCAACAGAATTAAAATAAATAAAACATTTATTAGTCACTTATCTCCAACTTCCAAAATAAATGAAATATTGTGTACGTGCACATATTTCTTAACCTTCTTCTATATTCTCTCCAACATCCCTACATCTTAGGAAGGACTTGAGTCCACTTGTCCTCTCATGCCTAAATCTTCTCCAACCATCCCTAGATTCCCTCAGTCAGCAACCCAATCACGGTGAGATGAGTGACACTTGTCTTATCCTTCCCCCTTTCTCTCAACCTTCACCTTTGCTCACAGCCATCCAAATTTGTAGATATGATCATGACTGTTGATCTAGGACACATCATCTTATCCTCACAAAAGTCTATAAAATTAGGAGTTTAGGTTGAGAAAGAGTTAGTCTTCAAGTTAAAATTTTGAGTAAACTTATGCATCTGTGAGTTTTATCTTGAAGCAATTATCAATTTAGCATTTCTTATTTAGCATAATCATTTAGTTTTAAATCATTTTCATTGCATATCATAGTATAAGTTAACTATCAGTTATCAGCTCATTCTTCATATGCCATCTTGGAAGCTACCAGTGCTTGTCTGAGAGTAAATCATCTGCAACCAGGAACAGTGGAGTTAGGACACAATGAGACTTAAATCATGAAGGTAATAATAGCATTTTTATTTTAATATCAATTTCATGTAGTTTCATTGGTTGAGTTTGGATTTCCTGTAGTATTTCCTTTGTATTTTGTGAAACTAAAAAGTTGTAGGTAATATTTTGATGATGAAATTCAAGTCGACACAACTTTGATATACTCTGCCATTCTCCTTATAATTCCCTTCATCTCATGCTTATCCCTTTCATCCTTCCATGTTCTATTAAGTATTTTATTGGTCGATGTTTCAAGATGATAGGCATCAGCTACTCGAGCTCCAACACCAAGATTTAGTTTTTCAACTATGAAATCCTTTGCAGTAGGGCTTGATAATATGATGAAACTATAAAGATCTAGTCAACTACTGAGAGTGGGGGTGAATTAGTGGTTGGAAAATTAACAAATTTTCACCAAACTTATTTTCAACTTAGAATCAAACCACAAAGTTTATCTATTTAGTCACTTTAACAACTCTTCAGCTGCTCTGTTAAACCTTACCAGTTGACCTAATACTTCAGTGATATAATGCAATAGATCTTAAACTTAAATATCGTTTGACCAAAACCTTAAATCACTTCACTAATACCAATAATAACATATTTCAGATCATTTCCAATCATTTAAATATATCTATGTAGATTTATCAATCATTCATATCAACCATACCAAGAACACATCCATAAAATCATTCACCACTTAACACAATGATTTTTCACGAGGAAAACCAAATGGGAAAAACCACGGTGGGGATGAATACCCACAAGTATTTTTTGAACTCTTCTGAAGTTCACCCTATTAGGAGCCAAGCTTGGTTAGAAGCTTATACAAGAATGTTCAGTTAGGAGCATATTTGGTTAAGGACCACCCAGTTAAGGGATTGACTACAAATACCCTATTAAAGGTAACCTCAGTGGAGGATTTCAAATCCAAGCTAATGGATCACCTGGTTAGAGGATTTCAACAACAAGCCTGTTAGAGCTTACCCTATGAGGGGATTTCAAACTATTGTAATGGTTAGAGAACAACAGGTTCTTTGACCGATTTGGAAATAACACTTCCTTGCTGAATCTGATCCTTTACCGCTCATATTTGCCTTCACATCATTCTATAGACACATCGTCTGGTTCAACAACAATCACTTTCACACTTTATCAAATTTGCCAACCACTCATTCAATCAATCCATCTACCTTATAAACAAATACATTAGGTCGATAACAAAGCACAAACACTAAAATTCTCATAGAGATTACAAACACATCGGTTCAATCTTGACCGTTGGAGAATAAATAATATAGAAGAAAGGATAAAGAACAAACAAGAGATTCTATACAAATGATTGAAATTGGAAAGGAGGAAGAAGAAGGACCAGAGGATACCTCCCTCCAAAAGCAAGCAATAGCTTTGGAAACTCACCTCATGCTTGATGAGGATAACGTATACAATGGATTATCCAAACTAGATCTTTTGGAATAGACAACAAAAATATATCTAGAGATGAAAACATATAATACATTGCTTGTGAAGACAAAATTGATAAGGTATATTGTAATGCCCCGCCAAGAACCCTAAAGGAAAACAACACAACTAAGCAACTAAAGGGTGAAATAATTTTATTTTTTTAAGATCAAGTGCATTAATTATAACCATTGCACGTCTAATAACACAACAGAAGACTAACACATGATTTCCTAAGGGTTACCAATGAAGATTAATCGTAGATTATATTAACACCATGGTTAATCCAATTGTCCATTTAATTAGATAAAGTAAATGCTTAAGTTCAAAACTACACATACATCTAAATCCCATAATGAAAAAATTAAGTATACCAATACATTCAATTTTTCATAAATTATTTATACATAAGATCAAAGCAACTGAATTAACATACATTCCACTGACATAACATTACAATATCCATAAATACGTGGCTTCCAAAAATACCACGAAACCCAAAAGTTACAATATCAAGGTTACATAAAAGTCTTATACAATGACCACAAGATCTCAACTAAACAATGATCACGAACAAGAGCTGGTACATGAACCATGAACCAAGAAACACCAACGAAGCCTTTCCTTGCCTGAAGATACAATTTAGAACATCCGATGGGAAGTGGCACTACCACCCGACCATGTGATCTCGAAATGGAACCACCCCACCGTGCTAGGAGATAGTAGAGAACCCTCAATCAAGCAAAGTAAGACAAGTACAAATGAACTACAAGACTCCACAAACATCCATGTGACTCAACTCATAAAACACTAGTGACTCTAAGGAAAGAGTGTCATCGCATAGCTTGATGGTTACCATGGTAGGCCTCCTAGGTCTCGGCTCTCTGTCTTGGTAACCTCTCCTGGCTTCCGGCTCCAACTAAGTCTCATGCAGACCCTACCAATCCTTTCGTGAAGACAAGGTGGTAAGTTTGCCATTCCAGGCCTTCTCGTAACATTATGAGCCCTGTACAAGCACTACACCTATGCACGAGGTACATTATCTTAATTAATATTTATTCTACCCACCCCCTAATCAATTATTAGGTTATCACTTTTTAACTGACTTTCGACGGGTTATCCTGTCATCCACTTCGGGCATGACCCCCGCTCGAAAGCCACTCTCTCTCATAGGACACTAACAGGAAAGGTCTCTCTATGAGAACTCTATGGCGAAACAGACAGCCATAACTAATCCTGACAAACCACGGGTGGAGGTTACACAATCACTAACCCCAAGATTGACCATTTGGACAAAAACACACAATGACTCACATCAACAAGGTTATACAACAACACCTGACCAAGGAGATATAATAACATAGGACATAATGATAACTCAACTAGAATTGCAACGGAATTAAGCTTGACTGCAAACAACATTTACACAAGACCCTAATACAGGCAATCTTTCTTTACAACAACCAAAAGCATAAATAACTTGCAAATAAGGAATTTCCAGAAGATAAGAAAACACAACTATTTTAATACAAATCAATCAATATTGTCATTTGTCCAATAAGATTTAAATCAATCACACAAACATTGATCTCCTAATGTTTTCAAGCATAAATATAAAATCTCTAAATTTACAATCTTTTCTGAAAACACCCAAACTATAATTAATTACATTCATAAAATACAATTATAACTATAAATTAAATTATATTCACATAATATAATTATATGAATACCTATAAATAATTCACTTATAATTATATTACAGAATATATATTTATCAACTCAAAATTTAATTTCCACAGTATTAAAATAATAATACCAAATAACAAAATGTCTAAAATAATATTAACTTATATATATATATATATATATATATATATATATATATATATATATATATATATATATATATATATATATATATATATATATATATATATATATATATATATATATATATATATATATATATATATATATAAGTTAAAAAAAAACCCGTTAATGGGTCCTGGAGGGTTAGTCCCCTTTCAGAACCAACAAAAGATGAGGTTAAATGGGAACCGCCAGCAAAGGAGTGGATTAAAATTAATTTTGATGGGGCCTCTAGGGGGAATCCGAGTATCTCAGGAGTGGGAGTAGTTGCAAGAGATGATAAAGGGGTTATCCTATTCAAGGAGGCTCGACGATTACAAAATGGGACAAATAACGAAGCGGAAGCACAGGCGGCACTAATGCCTACGGAATTGGCCATAAACATGAAAGTGTCAAAATTACATTTGGAAGGGTATTCCCAAGTGGTTATCAATGCAATAGAAAAAGGTAACACCCCCTCATGGAAACTATCTCATTGGGTGGAGATAATACGCGAAAAACTCACCTCTTTTGAAGCTTTTCGAGTTTCCCATGTCAGGGGAAGTGCTAACGCAATGGCAGACCTTCTCTCAAATGCTGGGTGTGATATGACATGCCAAGTGGCCAAGTGGTGGAAGGGTAATGGTAGTGTATGGAAGTGGTATTAATGCAGTTCGGGAAGCTACGAACCAATAAGCACGCTAGATGGCTGGCAAGGACGAGTAATCACTATCACTGGCATAATAATTAATGTGGCAATTCAAAAGCATAGAGTCTTGGTTCGAGACAATGGTGGTGGGCAGGAAATCTGCTGTGAAGTCTCTTTCCATTTATTTCATAGATCATGCATTTATACCTAGCCGCAAACGACGACAGATTTATAATTAATTTGAAAGTTGTGCAATGTATTCGCCAAAAACTAGGTTAATGAAGGTTGTTTGTGTCTTTGCAGTTTAGTTTTTCTGGTTTAACAGGTTGCGAGCAGGTTCAATGGAGGCTAATTTCACACTCCGAACAGAGAAGAAATTGGTCCCTTTCCTGGGAACAGTTTCGGACAACCGTCTGCAAGGTCTTTTCAAATACAAGGAAGAGAAGTTGTGGAGTGGTGCTCGGTTAATGCTGGGGGAGGAATTGGTGCATATCCATTTCCGGTACAGAACAAATATGGAGGTCTACTCTTTGATAATGGCCTGGGCATGTGAATTCGAGCCCGGAGTGGAGAAAGTCAAGCTAACAATGAAAAAGCTTGTTGATGGGGATTACTTAATTAATCTTGATTCTATCCTAGAATGGATGATCCCTCAAATAGGAATTCACATCCGGGAAGGCGAAGCAGAGGAGGAGATACTACCGTTTGTCAGGGGACCAGAGAGTCATTTAAAGGAGCAATGCAGGGAACGAGCTCGCATTGGCTGGGAAGCCATGAAGCTCTGTGTCAAGTTGATACAAATAGATGAGGTCCTTAAGGCACTTAAGGTGGTGGCATGCATGGAGGTGGGAAGAGAGCTCCGGGATTGATTCAAGGAGGGGAGAGCGGTACAGTTTCTAGCTAGCCTGGAAGGTGACCCAAACTTCGGGAACTTGGACTGTATTCTGAAGATGAAGACTGAAGCGGCCAAAGGGAAAGCCTTGGCGGATATCGATGATGAGGAGAGGAAGATGCCAAACCAGAGCGACTCAGATTAAGCGGTCATGGTGCAAAAATCTGTGTTTTTTGCTTTCTGCCTTTGTTGGTTTTTCAAAAACAAAAACTTTTATGGATTACTGTAATATGTCGTGCATGAATGCACAGTCCTACGTTACTTCTTTTTCTGATTTCGTTGGAACTCTGCATTGTAGGTTTGAACTAATTTGGGCTGATGTTGATATCTATTTGGCCCTGTAGATTGTAACTTTTTTCTTGAAAATTAATATATCCAAAATTACCGATCCAAAAAAAAAAAAAGTTAAAAAAAACACATATTTAATACCCTACACTACACGAATATCAAAACCTCTATATTTCGGACTGCACGACAAAAATCTAGGGAAGAGCGAATTTGGTCATGTCCTTGCCACCGTGCATGGTAACACGTGCTACTCACGGTAGCCCATGCTACTGCTGGTAGCATATACTACCGCCGGTAGCACTGCTATCGCACGGTAGCAGGTACTACCGCGCTGTAGCACTACTATCGCCAGTAGCAGATGCTACCTAGGTTTGTTTGTTTGTTTTTTTGTTTTTTGTTTTAATTAATTTCTTTCAGTAAATTCAATAACAGGAATAAAACAATAATTTTCCAATAAATTCATTTTTTTTTAACAGAATTTAATCTTTTACAATATATTTTTTTTTGTAATTAAAATACAATATTTTTCCAAAACGTAAATAACCCAAATAAATTTAATTTATAATTAAATTTATTCCTAGAGTAATTAACAATTTCACAGTGATACAAATAAAAGACTGTCATGACCAATATCAGAATAAAAGCAAACAAGAGAGAATAATATCTCTGGTAAATACCATTTCTCTCAAATCTTGCAATTTCCATGCACCATAAAAATCTTGACAAATTTTCCATAATAATTTTCCTAATTTTCTCAAAATTAACTTCTTCCCATAAACTAGAAATTAACTTCAGGCATGAATTTTAAATCAAGAACATGAATCAACCAGAAGAGGGTTTTGGATCTGACAAATAATTTACACACACATCATTCAAGAAAATAGAAGAAATAGAAATATGTTCTTAAAAACAAACAATCAAAAGAAGCCACCCAACCTGGTATAGCTTTCCTGGAACAAATTTGTAGAAGAGAACCAATCCTTCAACAAGCTTCCAAATAAATCTCTTCACCTAAATCCCTGACCTGTTTCCCGTGTGTCCTAAAATAATGACCTATTCCCCTTTTTAAACTAAAATTATAAGTTGAATATCTTTTTCCCCAAAAACCTAAATTTAGAATAAAAGCAATTTTATTTTCTTTTCTAATTTTCTAACCAAGGATAAGTTAACATGCAATAATTAAAAATCATTTTTCTTTCTTTTCTTTTCTCATGCAACTCTAATTAATTTTCTAAATAAAGAAATTAAAGCAATACTTCAATTCTAATTAATTTTTTTATTCTTTTATTCTTTATTTATTTAAAATTCTAGGAAACAATAAATGCAACTTATCTAATTTATTTTTCCACTAAAATTTAAATAAAATATATTTCTAATATCATGCAGCTTGCAACTTAATTTAATAACTTCTTTTAATTAATTAAATTTATAATCTCAATGCATACATAAATCAACTATGAGATAACTCCATAAACTTTAATTAATTAAATCAAATCCACTAAAA